>NW_022874015.1:0-1561 GCF_010883055.1 Belonocnema kinseyi
TAATAAATAACTTTTAATATATCTTTATACATTTTTCACTTCATTTATTCATTTCATTGATCATTATATTCAATTTTAAGATTCAATACATATTTACAATTCATATAATAGCAGACACGAAAAATAATTAAATGTTAATGTATACAAATTAGCGTCAACTTCAGGGGCTACCTCAACTGGAGAATCTGCAAAAATATCATTCTCCTCTTCCAGGGAACGATGCGGAAGGCACAATTTTTGTTTTAAAAAATTTCGTGGACCGCGATAATAATTTTTCGCCCGAAAACGCCGAAAGCAAACTCGATAACCGCTTTTATGGATTTCTTTGTAGGTTACCTCGGCGGACCGAAGGAACCGAATGGAGCCCCTACAAAGTACTCGTTAAGCTCCCATTGGGTCCTAATTCGGTTCCTTTTTTAAAAACTAAGAAAAACTGCAAAATCAACTTTTAATTTGTTGAAATTCGGATTCTGCGTTAAAATTCCCTAGAGAAGCCCTGGTGGAAATTTTATCGATGTATATAAGTGTATATAACTGTATATGAAATTCATGAAATGAAAAAAAAATGTGTAAAAGTGTGTATTTCTTTGAAAATTCGGACAACTTTTTGAGCTCATTTATCATTGGAAAATATACATTTTCCCACACTTTTGTACACTTTTAAAAATGTATTTATATTTTCATTAATTTACCAACATTTTCGTTTTGGGATGGCAATAAAAAAATAGAAATGGATACAATGTATCAAAGAATGTAAAAATGAGTAAAATTAATGTAAAACATATAAAAATGTATAAAAGTGAATAATAGAAAATACGCGTTTTCGACGAAAAAAGGAACCAATTTTTCCCTTAAATTCACGATACATTGTAACTTGCATTTACGCGTTATTATACACTTATATACGTTTTCATAAATTTCATAAAAATCATAAGGACGTGAACATTTGATGAATACTCTTTCATACGTTTATTCAAACTTTTCTACATTTATCCACATTTTCCAAAAAATTCCGAGTAATATATAAAAGAGTATAGAAATGAATAATAATGATAAGAAATTAACAAAAGTGTATAAAAGCATGTAATCATAAATATAAGTGATGGAGACAAAATGAAACAATTATTTCTTAATTTTGAAAATTTATTTAAAAATTTTATTATGACTTTTTTCTATACTTTTATACATTTTTATGCGATTAAATGAATATGTGCAAGGATTTCATGAACAAATTTTTATTAATTTATCCACATGTTTCTACAGCTGCCAAAATTGTCTTTTTGTGACGGTAATGGAAATTTTAATAATAGAAAATTGGGATGACGCATAGCAGAGTATCAAAATATTCGACAATGCTCCATATTTTATAAAAATGCATAAAAGTGTCCGCAACGCTTCTGCACACTTTTTCTAACACTTTAACGTGAGTTTATTTTAGTGGAAAGTTTTTGGAAATTTACCTTCCTCGATCTAGAATACGTAGGCGAGAATGTAATAAGGACATGAAAGTCAAGAAAGAGTCTTTGAATAAAACGTACATCCTAGCTCATTGAAGGAGCTT
>NW_022874016.1:0-1001 GCF_010883055.1 Belonocnema kinseyi
GGGGCCGAATTAAATTTAATTAAAAGAAAAAACGTAAAAACTGGTGCACTTGTAGATTTTCAAGTTAAATATAATTTATTTGGAATTACAGATCAGCCTGTACAAACTTCTGGGGAAGTATATACAGATATTAACGAGGTTGCTTGTCCATTCCAAATGGTACCAAACAATTTTCCTGTGGGTTGCGACGGGATGCTGGGAATGCCTTTCCTAGCTGATTCGGTAATCGATCTCTCCACAAAAACGATAAAGCACAAACTAGGTGAATTTCCATTTACTACTCCACCTAAAAAGGGAACAACCCTAATTTTAAGGGCAAGAACAAAACAGTTAGTAACTTTGCCAGTAATTAATACAGATTTATCAGAAGGTTATTTGCCTTTAATACCGACGGGTCCAGGCGTGTATTTGGGAGAATCTCTAGCGACCGTAAGGGATGGAAACATTCTTGTTTATTGCATTAACACAAATACCAGGAACGTAGAACTTTCAGTTTCACCCGTGACCATAGAAGAATTTGAAATCGCTAAAATTATTTCGGGATCTGATAAGGAAGGCAATATCAAAAACAATTCAGAAATTAATCCGTTAAGGCGAATAGAGGAATTAGAAAGAGAGCTTCATTTGGAAAATTTAAACGAAGAAGAGAAGAAAAGTCTGTTAAAAACTGTAGCTAAATTTCCTTACCAATTTTTCTTAAAAGGCGATAATTTAGGGTGCACAAATGTTATTCAACATAAAATTAATACTATAGATGACGTTCCGGTAAATAAAGGTAACTACAGGTATCCGGCAGTACACAAAGAAGTAATAGATAAAGGAACAAAAAATCTAAAAGGTCATGGGGTGATATCGCCTTCCAAATCAGCGTATAATTCACCAGTTTGGGTAGTACCAATAAAGGAAGATTCACAGGGGAACAAAAGGTGGCGGATGGTAATTGATTATCGCGCTCTTAATGAAAAAACTGTAGGGGATGCCTACCCTCTCCCAAATATTAC
>NW_022874017.1:0-1882 GCF_010883055.1 Belonocnema kinseyi
CAATACGCCAATTAGCACAAATGGTAAGTTCCGACAGTGCCTACAAGTGTGCCTACTGGCCGCTAAATGGAAATACCGGTTTCATATGTATACACCTGGTAGATGAATTTTTATTTCAAAAGGACAAATTTTCTATCCAAAAAGATGAATTTTTAACAAAAAAAGTGTAATTTTCAACTAAAAAAGATGACTTTTTACTAAAAGATGAATTTTTAATCCAAAAGCTAGAATTTTCTATCGAACCAAAAGTGATGAATTGTCAACCATAAATCTCTTAGTCGACTTTGCAATAAAAAACAATTAACTTTAAACAAAAAAATATGATTTTTAAACAAAAATACAAATTTGTAAGCATATAGTTCACTAGATGAATTGTGAACCAAAATAATAGTAGACTTCAATTAATAATAATTAACTTTCGAGTTAAAAATATGACTTTTCCAACAAAAGATGAATTTTTAATCCAAAAGGACGAATTTTCTATGGAAAAAGACGAACTTTTAACAAAATAGTGGAATTTTCAACACAAAAAAAAGGACTTTTCCACCAAAACATGAATTTTTAATCCAAAAAATATAATTTCCTATCAAAAAAGGCGAATGTTCAACCAAAAATGAAATAATTAAATTTGCAGTTAAAAAAATTCATTTTGAACAAAAAATACGAATTTTTCAAAATATAGTTTAAACTTAATCCGATTGCTTGAATTTTCAAACGAAAGAGATAAATTGTCGACCGTAAATATGATAGTAGTCTTTTCAATGAAAAATAATCAACTTCAAACCAAAAAATATAACTTCACCAAAAGATGAATTTCTAATCCAAAAGGACGAATTTTTAACAAAATAGTGGAATTTTCGAATAAAAAGATTACTTTTGTACCAAAAATGAATTTTTAATCCAAAAAGTAGAATTTCATACCCAAAAAGAACGAATGTTCAACCAAAAATAAAATAATTAAATATGCAGTTAAAAAAAATTGATTCTTAACCAAAATACGAATTTTTAAGAATGTGGTTTGTTTAAGTTTCATCCGATTGCTTGAATTTTCAACCAAAAGAGACAAATTGTCTACCAGAAATATGATAGTAGACTTTTCAATTAAAAATAATTAACTTTCAACTAAAAAGATTACTTTTCTACTAAAAGAAGATTTTTCAATCCCGAAGGACGAATTTTCTATCCAAAAAGACGAATTTTTGACAAAATAGTGACATGACTTTTCACCAAAAGATAAAATTTTAATCCAAAAAGTAGAATTTTCTATCCAAAAAGACGAATTTTTAACAATATAGTGGAATTTTCATATAAAAAAGATTACTTTTCAATCAAAAAAATGAATTTCAATCAAAAAAGTATAATTTTCTATCAAAAAAATACGAAGGTTCAAGCAAAACTGAAATAATAAAAGTAGCAAATAAAAAATATATTTTTAACCAAAAATACGAATTTTTAAGAATTTAGTTGAACTTTCAAACAAAAGAGATGAATTGTCAGCCAGAAATATGATAGTAGACTTTTCAATTAAAAATAATTTACTTTCAACTAAGAAAAGATGACTTTTCTACCAAAAGATGAATTTTCAATCCAGAAGGACAAATTTTTAACAAAATAGTGGAATTTTTAACTAAAAACATGACTTTTTCACCAAAAGATACATTTTTAATCCAAAAAGTAGAATTTTCTATCCAAAAAGACGAATTTTTAACAATATAGTGGAATTTTCATAAAAAAAAGATTACTTTTCAATCAAAAAAATGAATTTCAATCCAAAAAGTACAATTTTCTATCAAAAAAATACGAAGGTTCAACCAAAACTGAAATAATAAAAGTAGCAAATAAAAAATATATTTTTAACAAAAATACGAATTTTTAAGAATTT
>NW_022874018.1:0-1010 GCF_010883055.1 Belonocnema kinseyi
ATACTCAAAGTTTGCAAAAAACGTCAAATTTTGAACTTTGAAAATTTATAACTTTGTAAATATGCATTTAACAAAAAAGTTGCAAGAGAACTTTTATGCTTACAATTGTCCATATTTACTAAAAAAAATTTGTCACATAAAGAAAAACCATTTTTTCCTATTTGTTTAAACAATTGCGTTTTAAACAAAACCTATCCACTTCTCGTAAAATTAACCGGTACCATTGGATTCAGCGGGTCAAAATACATAAGATTAACTAGTTTTTACCTTTTGCCTCTTGAATGCATACGGGAACATACCCAGCTCCCGGACTACACATAAAGCTTGGGCTTTAGAGCAAATTTCCTCGGTAACAAAAAAAGTCCAGACTACGAGAATATTTTTGCGAAAATGACAAGAAACTACAAAAAGTTAGGCTGCTTGATGAATTAAAAACTTCACTTTCTAGATTCCCATCTGGATAAGTTTCCAGAAAATGTTGGTGATTTCAGCGAAGAACAAGGGGAACGTTTTCATCAAGACATACCAGGTATACATATGAAACCGGTATTGCCATCTAGCGGCCAGTAGGCACACTTGTAGGCACTGTCGGAACTTACCATTTGTGCTAATTGGCGTACTGTCATCTGTCAACAATATCCAATACCAAACATGTCAAGTTTCATATGACATCGTGATTTTTTTCGCTCTTGAAAATGTCGAAATACGTGCCTTCAAACAACGATTTGCGGGGAGCATTAATTTTCTGTTTCCATTTGGGTAAATCGGCGATAGAATCTCATCGAATGCTTGTCGAAGCTTACGGAGAGCATGCTCTTGGTGGAACGCAGTGTAATGAGTGGCTTAACAAGTTCAAAAGTGGCAATTTTGATGTGAGAAACGCTGACCGCGGCAAACCACCGAAATCCTTTGAGGACGTTGAATTGCAGGCTTTGCTGGATGAAGACGATGGTCAGACGCAAAAACAGCTCGCAGAACAACTAAATGTGTCCCAGGCAACCATTTCCAGA
>NW_022874019.1:0-1278 GCF_010883055.1 Belonocnema kinseyi
TAAAATTGTTTAAATAATTATTAGTTCTTTTGTAAAGCAACATAGAAAAACATAGAAAAATCTTTAAAGAAGAGCCATTTATGAAAATTGTTTAAATAATTACAATGTTTGAAGATTACACAAATGCTCGAATAAATTCTAAAAGCCATAAATGAACACCACTCGAATTCGGCACGATCGCTGTAACTTAATCGCTAGAAATGTTTACACCCAATAATGTAAACAGATCCCTCGAACGTGCCTGTTACACTTTTCTATCATTGTATGGCAAAACGCGAACCAAATTTATACTATAGGAAACCCTTATTTTTAATTTTCATAGGAATCTTAATGAAATTTTCGTATATAATTTTATTTTTAATTATTTGGAATCTTTTCAACTTTTGAATTATTTATAAAGTTATTTCAAAACTTCTGAATATCGTTTAAAATGTTTTGACTTTTCCCTACCATGTTTAATAAAACCTGCAACATTTTTAAAAATGCCTGACAATTTTTTAGATTATTTTTTTTGCAATTTTGGAAATCTATTTAAATCTTTTCAAAAATACTTTTAAGACTAAAGACAGGGTTTATACAAAATAGTCCAATTTTTACTCAGAAATATGAATTTTCAACCAAAATGTACATTTTCAATTCAAGAAAATATAGGGAAACTCTGAGACTGGGTCGATTCTCGGGCTGACCTTGCTGGAGAATTACCCAGATAGAGGGCCGTTTGGTAGAAAACGCTTTTCTTTGTTCACGACTGAGCGACCGCCGCTCACTCCCCCCACGCAGGTTCTTTACTCCTGCTTGCGGCGCGGCGTAAATTCTCCGAAAAACTATAGCATGGGGCTATTTAAACTAAAAAAAATTAATTTTCAACTAAGAAATATACAAAAATATACTATATATATATATATATATATATAGTAAAATGATTTGATGAAACAAATCAACCCTTTCTTCGACCGTTGATATTTATTGATTTCAAATCGTAGATTTCAAATTATTTATGTCTTACGGTCCAATCGTAAATCGAAAAAATAAATATGAGTCAAAAAAACATGTTCTTCGAAACTCAGATATTTATTTAATAGAAAAAACTCCTTTCAAAACTTCCTGACGTTTCAATACACATGCGTACCTTTTTCAAAGGTTCTTAAACCTAAATAATTATATTAAAAATTAGTCATTTTAGTACGAACAAATATGATGGATAATTACGTAGATTTGAATACATTGTTACCTGAGTTGATGATAGTTTAAATAGTCAAACAGATCAATTTTCAGTCA
>NW_022874020.1:0-1342 GCF_010883055.1 Belonocnema kinseyi
ATCACTTTTATTTTATTGATATTAAAACTGTAGTTTCGAATAAAATTTAATTTCGAGAGAAGCCCGCCAAATAGAAAAGTATATCAATCAAGAGTAAATAATTAAAAGTGCAATTATTGCATTACTTTTCGAGAGTTTTGGTAGATAAAATATTTTATTGATATTAGAACTGTAGTTTCGAATATAATTTAATTTCGAGAAAAGCCCGCTAAATAGAAAAGTATGGCAATCAACATTGAATAAACAAAAGTGCAAATTTTGTATTATTTTTTGAGTGTTTTGGTAGAAGAAAACACTTTTTTACCGAAATCTACGGAAAGATAAATTGATTAATAATCACTTTTATTTTATTGATATTAAAACTGTAGTTTCGAATATAATTCAATTTCGAGAGAAGCCCACGAAATAGAAAAGTATATCAATCAAGAGTAAATAACAAAAAGTGCAAATATTGCATTATTTTTGGAGTGTTTTGGTAGAAAAAAACACCTTTTAACCAAAATCTACGGACAGATAAATTGATTAATAATCACTTTTATTTTATTGATATTAAAACTTTAGTTTCGAATATAACTTAATTTCGAGAGAAGCCCGCGAAATAGAAAAGTATGTCAATCTACATTAAATAAACAAAAGTGCAAATTTTGTATTATTTTTCGAGCCAAATAGAAAAGTATATCAATCAAGAGTAAATAATCAAAAGTGCAATTATTGCATTACTTTTCGAGTGTTTTGGTAGAAAAAAAAACTTTTTTACCTAAATCTACGGGAAGATAAATTGATTAATAATAACTTTTATTTTATTGATATTAAAACGGTAGTTTCGAATATAATTTAATTTCGAGAGAAGCCTGCCAAATAGGAAAGTATGTCAATCAAGAGTAAATAATCAAAAGTGCAATTATTGCATTATTTTTCGAGTGTTTTGGTAGAAAAAAACACTTTTTTACCGAAATCTACGGAAAAATAAATAGATTAGTAATCACTTTTATTTTATTGATATTAAAACTGTAGTTTCGAATGTAATTTAACTTCGAGGGAAGCCCGCTAAATAGAAAAGTATGGCAATCAACATTATATAAACAAAAGTGCAAATTTTGTATTATTTTTCGCGTGTTTTGGTAGAAGAAAACACTTTTTTACCGAAATCTACAGGAAGATAAATTGATTAATAATCACTTTTATTGTATTGATATTAAAACTGTAGTTTCGAATATAATTTAATTTCGATAGAAGCCCACCAAATAGAAAAGTATATCAATCAAGAGTAAATAATCAAAAGTGCAATTATTGCATTATTTTTCGAGTGTTTTGGTAGAAAAAAAACACTTTTTTACCGAAA
>NW_022874021.1:0-1897 GCF_010883055.1 Belonocnema kinseyi
TTTTGAGAGAAGCCCGCCAAATAGAAAAGTGTATCAATCAACATTAAATAAACAAAAGTGCAAATTTTGCATAATTTTTCGAGTGTTTTGGTAGAAAAAAAAAACTTTTTTACCGAAATCTACGGTAAGATACATTGATTAATAATCACTTTTATTTTATTGATATTAAAACTGTAGGTTCGAATATAAATAAATTTCGAGAGAAGCCCGCCAAAGAGAAAAGTATATCAATCAACATTAAATAAACAACAGTGCAAATTTTCAATTATTTTTCGAGTGTTTTGGTAGAAAGAAATACTTTTTTACCGAAATCTATGAAAAGATAAATTGATTAATAATCACTTTTATTTTATTGATATTAAGACTGTAGTTTCGAATATAATTCAATTTCGAGAGAAGCCCGCCAAATAGAAAAGTATATCAATCAACATTCAATAAACAACAGTGCAAATTTTGCATTATTTTTCGAATGTTTTGGTAGAAAAAAAAACACTTTTTTACCGAAATCTAAGGAAAGATAAATTGATTAATAATCACTTTTATTTTATTAATATTTAAATTGTAGTTTCGAATATAATTAAACTTCGAGAGAAGCCCGCCAAATAGAAAAGTATATCAATCAACATTAAATAAACCAAAGTGCAAATTTTGCATTATTTTTCCAGTGTTTTGGTTGAAAAAAACGCTTTTTTACCGAAATCTATGGAAAGATAAATTGATTAATAATCTCTTTTATTTTATGGATATTAAAACTGTAGTTTCGAATATAATTAAACTTCGAGAGAAGCCCGCCAAATAGAAAAGTATATCAATCAACATTAAATAAACCAAAGTGAAAATTTTGCATTATTTTTCGAGTGCTTTGGTTGAAAAAAAAGATACTTTTTTAGCGAAATCTTCGGAAAGATAAATTGATTAATAATCACTTTTATTTTATTGATATTATAACTGTAGTTTCGAATATAATTAAATTTCGAGAGAAGCCCGCCAAATAGAAAAGTATATAAATCAACATTGAATAAACAAAAGTGCAAATTTTGCATAATTTTTCGAGTGTTTTGGTAGAAAAAAACGCTTTTTTACCGAAAACTATGGAAAGATAAATTGATTAATAATCCCTTTTATTTTATGGATATTAAAACTGTAGTTTCGAATGTAATTAAACTTCCAGAGAAGCCCGCCAAATAGAAAAGTATATCAATCAACATTAAATAAACCAAAGTGCAAATTTTGCATTATTTTTCGAGTGTTTTGGTTAAAAAAAAAAGATGCTTTTTTATCGAAATCTACGGAAAGATAAATTGATTAATAATCACTTTTATTTTATTGATATTAAAACTGCAATTTCGAATATAATTAAATTTCGAGAGAAGCCCGCCAAATAGAAAAGTATATCAATCAACATTAAACAAACCAAAGTGCAAATTTTGCATTATTTTTGGAGTGTTTTGGTAGAAAAAAATACTTTTTTACCGAAATCTACGGAAAGATAAATTGATTAATAATCACTTTTATTTTATTAATATTTAAACTGTAGTTTCGAATATAATTTAATTTCGAGAGAAGCCCGCAAATTAGAAAAGTATATGAATCAACATTAAATAAACAAAAGTGCAAATTTTGCATAATTTTTCGAGTGTTTTGGTTGAAAAAAAAAAACACTTTTTTACCGAAATCTACGCAAAGATAAATTGATTAATAATCTCTTTTATTTTATGGATATTAAAACTGTAGTTTCGAATATAATTAAACTTCCAGAGAAGCCCGCCAAGTAGAAAAGTATATCAATCAACAGTAAATAAACCAAAGTGCAAATTTTGCATTATTTTTCGAGTGTTTTGGTTGAAAAAAAAGATACTTTTTTACCGAAATCTACGGAAAGATAAATTGATTAATA
>NW_022874022.1:0-3525 GCF_010883055.1 Belonocnema kinseyi
GAAAGAGGGAGCTCTTCTTAATATTTTGACACCAAAATCATGTCGATACACCTTACCGACTGCGAGTAAAGCCAACCACGCTTTAACTTGACAGACTGTAGAACCGAAAAATTACTATTTCAAAAAAATGAAAGTTGTTCTAAATATTAAGCTAGACTCGCGACCGCGACAAATCGGGAAATGAAAGTAAATTTAAAAATTGAACTGCAGTTCGAGTATTAGAAATTTAACAGTGATTGATTTTACAAGATGATTCTAGATCTGTTCAAAATGATATAATTTACATATTTTAATGTTAAAATTTGACTAATTTAATTCGAAAGCCTTAGTAGTGACACAAGTGCTAACGTTCGAATTAATGGCTTCTTAAATGAACGCCTTTATTCAATTTCAAAATATTTTTGAAGTATTATTTCAGTATAAAATATTCTATTTTTAATCCATTTAGTTTGGAAATAAAAAAAAACAATTTTCAATAGTAAACAATTTAAAAATGAATTTTCACAATTTCAGAGTGACAAATTTAAACATTGAATGTTACAATTATAATTGTTTTATTTTTTATTTGTATTTCGATGGTCAAAGTATTTCATTTAGATTCTTAAAGAACAGTTAAATAATCAATAATTTAGAAAAAAATCAAATAAGCTGGAGGTTTCTGCATGTTTCAAAGAAAAGAACAAAATTTGGAGCTTCTCAAGAATTTTGAAATATTAGGAAAAAAATTTAAATTTCTGGGTTGATTTTTTATTTCGAAAAAGTACATAACTCAAAGAGAGTGTTTAAAAATGTTTCAAAACATTTCAAAATATTGGCAATATTAGAAATAATCTGGAAGCTCTTAAAACAATTTTCTGTGCAGGATTTTACAAAAATGTTAGGAAAAATGGGAATCAGTCTAAAAGACATTTAAAAGTTTCGAAAAATTTAAAAAATAATTTAAAAAGATTTGAAATAATTTAAAAGAGAATTGATATTTTGATGATTTTTAAATGTTTTGAAATGTTTACTTTTTATTTTTAAAAATTACATAATTTTAAGAGGAGGTATAAAAATACGGCACAACTGAAAAAATTCCCGAAAGGGATGAATGAAAAATGCCAAAAAATAAAATCTCCGGCACTGAATAATACTTTTATAAAAATTGTATTAAAAAATACATTAAAAAACACGTGCGCTTTGAAATAAAAAAATGTTCAGCCTAAATTTGCTTCGTACCTACATAATAACATCTTTGAAAAAACTTTGCAGGATTCAATTCAATAATAAATTCGATTTTTTAGAACTTTTTTTATATTTTTTTTTAAATACTATGCTCACTTTTAAACAAAATTTTTCATAGAGAAATATATATTTGATTATTGTAGTTTAAATAAATCAATAATATTTAATAAACAATTTTTTGAATTGTTTAAGTTCATGAATTTTCTATTTCGGTTATTTTATAATTCAGCCATTTTCTCCAGGGATTTTTTAAATTCGGTAATATATTATTGTCCGGATTTTTATTTATTTAATTTTTCGTGAATTCTCCAATTCGACTTTTATATTTCGGGACTTTTATAATTTCGGGAATTTTATTCTTTGGTTATATTTCAATTTACGAATTTTACAGTGTCGGGAATTTTATTTTTCGGGATTTTTCAGTCTGTAAAAATTCCGAAATTATAACATTGTCGAAATGTAAACGTTCCGAATTGGAAAATTCTCGACAATTTACAATCTTACCGAATTTGAGAATTGCCGACAGAAAATTTCCGAATTATGCAATATCCGGGCTAGACAACTCCCTAGTTGTTGTGACTGTTGTGCTTTAGTTAACATGTGCTGCAAAGATTATTGTTATAATAAAATTATTTTATCTCTAAAAGTAAGTTTAATTTATTCCGATTGTATTAGGTGGAAACAACTAATGCAAAGTTCCTTTTGTATCAGGTTGAGATGCCTAATGCGAAACAAAATGTGCTCTACTTTGTAAAGTAGAGCACAATATTCTGCTCTTTATAAGCAAACAATTTTATAGGTTACAGATTTCCTGCTACATACAAAGTTGTTTGTCATAAACATCAGGGTGGAAGAGTCCTACGTATAGTAATAATACGTGGGAAACCACTTTAAAAAAAAGCGTCTTAACTCTACCTCCTGGGTGGCCTGGAAATGTGATAATTTTCGTGTCATTGTTTAAGCTTGTTGAAATGATTTGGCATCATTAAAAATTATTTCTTCTGAAATAAAATAATCCGTAAATCTTTTCAGAATTAGAAAATATGTAAAAGTCGACCAGAGTTTATTTTCTTTGCAACATTTGGCTTGCATCTTACTTTTTCCAGTTGTTTTGTACTATTTTATAATTTAAGTTTGTATCTTTGGGCCAAGAAGTTCATTCTATACTTTGACAAATATTGTTCCTGAATCAATATTTTAAAAAGAGAAGTACCTACTTTTAATTATTATTTTATAAACACAGATAAATCAGATTTCAATGTTTTCTATGAAAAATATAATCCATGAGTGACAGAATAAAATCAGAAACAATAATAAAGTCAATTTATATAAAAACAAACACTTTGAAAAAAATCGACCTTACGGGAACATTAAATATATACTTTTTTAATTTGTACAAAAATCAGGTGTTATTTTCTCTCGGCAAAATAAATAATCTGTGAAGATTATAAATTAATAAAAAAAGAAATAACACTTGAAAAAGCACCCTTTTAAAAAGTTTTTGAAACAAAACATTTCATCAGTTCTGTCAAGCACTTCTCTCGTTCTGAAATAATGATTCAAGTATTAAAAGACTTTCATTTCTAATCCTGTAACTTTAAACGTTTTCAATGTGCAACTAAATAATTTCAAAAGTTTCACTTTCAAATTATTGAATACTTTCAATGTAAAATTCTTGCACATCTAAATAGCTTTAAATTTTTAATTATTCAATACACTGAATAGTACAAATATAAAATGTCTTAACTATTAAGGCTTGAAATATTTTCGAAATTGCGATTAGCCCTTTATGGAACATCGTAACATCAATAAAAAAAACTTAAAAAAAAAATGTTAAATAGCTGTTTTCTTTATCACGAAATCACAAACAAAAAATCAGATTTTATAATTGTGTTTCTTTTCTTTTCATTTCATTTTATTTTTATTGTATAAATCCTACAGTCCGAAGACCAATTACAGGATTATAATTTTACAATATAGCGCATCTTTTACGAATCAACATTTCAAAGATATTGGTTATAATGAGCTAGGAGACATAAAGAGTTTCATGGCAATAATTCAAAAATTTGCACTAAATTATCGTTGTTGAATGTAATTGTTAACATTACTTAAGAAAGCGTGCAAAGATTGATTAAATATATCAAAATTTTGTTGAGTAGAGTACATCGAATTATGCATCTTGCACATGGTGTCTATTGGCGTTGTACAGTCTGTCAAGTTAAAGCGTGGGTGGCTTTACTCGCAGTCGGTAAGGTGTATCGACATGATTTTGGTGTCAAAATATTAAGAAGAGCTCCCTCT
>NW_022874023.1:0-1485 GCF_010883055.1 Belonocnema kinseyi
CTTGGCTATGATGTTTTTGTCAGCTGGTGCCGAAAATTCGATAACGAACATGGTTCGCTTCTCGAAGTCAAGAAGAACCATGTTAGGCCTCGAGTGAGCAACGGAAACAATTGTCTATATATACACACACACACACACACACACACACACATATATATATATATATGTATAATCATTTTCAAATAAAGTTTCATATTGAAAAACTCTTACATCAATACTAAGTTCCCTTCTATTTTATTCCTTTAATTTTAAATCCAATGTTACTTGTAATAAATACTATCTTTAATACTCTTTTTTATACTAGTGTGCGATTTATAGAAATGATTAAATTTTACATTTTGCATTATTGCATTATTATTTGCAATCTTTAAAATATTAATTCTCAGCATCGAGACATCTTCTAAAACCGGGAATGTTTTTCTTAGGTTTCATTAATAGGAAAAATAGGAAATCAAAAAAATGTTAAATGGCTGATGCGAAACAGAAGCAGAAAAAATGTGTGACTGTAATAAATAAAGGGACTAATAATAAAAAATAATTCAAAATGAGATGCCGAATATACAGATTAACGAAACAAAATTTTGAGAATACAAAGTGACCCAATTTAAAAATCTCCGCAATTATAATTTAACGAATTATATAAATTCTGAATTATACAATTAGCGATACAAGATAAACAATTTACTATTTGGGGTCATCCATATACCACGTGTTATATTTTTGTCAATATTAAATTTCCGGAATTTAATCATTGGACAACTATATGGTTCCGTACATTTTAATTTAGGATATTATTGGGAACGTGAATATTCCGGACAATTTAAATAATTCTTTTAATGCAAAAAATATACTGAACAACACTTTAGTATAATATCAAAAAATGTTTTATTTTACTATTTTATTGGTAAAAAGTATAACACTTAGAATTTTTACGTGAAAATTCGGGACAATTTCAAGAATTCTTTTCATGTGCAAAAAACACTCTATTTTCATATTTCTATTTAAAAAATAGAAAACTAAAAAATACCTAAATATCATATTCAGCTAATTAATTATTTATTCAATTGGTAATATTATTGACCAAATTGAAAGTCAATGAAATATTTCAGCAAAATTATTTTTTGCAAGTAGGTACGTATTCTTAGTTCATTTTTATTTATATAAATATATACATATATACATATTTTATTGATATAATATAATTAATATAATTATATTAATATGTATACATTATCTATTATATGGCGGGGTGAAAATTATTAAATTAGTCAAATCGTTTGAGCTGAGCGAAAAGAATTTGTGGGTTGACATCCAATTGATTGATTAAAATCGGTTAATATATTGTGTTCCCTTTTTTGATTTGAAAATTAAAATTTTCGAAGGTTCCAAAAAATTTCCCAATTGCTTCGAAAATTATGGCGAATTATTTCCTGCTTTTCTGTCTAGTAGCCACCGTGACAATTGTCCCAAAAATTATTCACATTT
>NW_022874024.1:0-1221 GCF_010883055.1 Belonocnema kinseyi
CTGAAATGGATGACGAGCTTCATGGACATTTTTCCGGTGAATCCGACCTCTGGGCTATCAATTATTGTGTGTATAATGCAGCGAGAGCTTTGGCCGATGCAAGCCGTAAAACAAAACCAACGGCTGATCATAAGACCAAAAGACGAATGCATCAACTTGCCGTAAAGATAGGCTGGGCAAGACAGTACGCGTCCTGCATTCAATGTGTGATTGACTACATCACATCTGGCAGGAATTTTACCGTCAAGGTTCGAAGGTTCGCGCGCGAGCTCCAGACCCGTTATCACACACTTAACAAGTCAAAGCTGCTGACCATCAGGCAGCATATTGTTGAGAGAATACGGATACTATCTGACGCTAAGAGAAGTCTAGAGCGGAGGGAGAGGTGGGTCAGAGAAAATCAACAGTTTCTCTGACCCATCTCGACGCTTCCAAGACCCTCCAGTTACTGTCGAACACCCACCCAAACCAGAGGAGGTCGAAGAATTTTGGAGAGAAGTCTACGAAGTTCAGCATAGGCTGGACGAAGACTCAGAAAATATAAATAGCTTCAAGGAGTTTTGTGTTGCCCTCATAACACCTGTTAAAGAATGCCCACCCATCACTACCGAGGAGGTGAAAAAAGTATTAAGAGGAATGAAGAACTATTCCACACCGGGACCAGATTGTATCAAAACCTTCTGGTGGAAGAAATTTTCTTCAACCCATCAGCATTTGCCCCGTATTTTCACCTCATATTTGAAGTCGGAAGAGCCGATTCCAGAATGGTTGGTGGAAGGGCGCACAATACTCCTGCCGAAAATAGGCAACTTAGCTGACCCAAAGAACTACAGGCCAATAACTTGTCTGAACACGCTTTATAAGATATTCACAGATATCCTCAATGATAGGGTTGTTCGGGCAATTGAGCCTGTATGGCAAGAAATGTATGAACGACGATGCCCAAAGAAAGGCGTAACCGGATGTCGGGAGAAACTGCTCATCAATAGATGTGTCTGCAAAGATGCAGCATTCTACCAGGGTGAGCTATCGATGGCCTGGATTGATTATCGGAAAGCTTTCGATTCTACATGCCATAGACTTATCATCTGTCTTTTGGAAATCTTAAAGGTTCATCCTCAAATAGTTGGATGCATAGAGAGATTGATGCCGCTTTGGAAAACCAGATTTACTATCTCATCTGGCAAAAATCGTGTGACAACTAACAAGGTCACGTTTCAG
>NW_022874025.1:0-1298 GCF_010883055.1 Belonocnema kinseyi
AAAATAGGGGAATAAATTTTCTTTTTTAAAACAAGTAGAGTCAAACCTGGATTTAGTGTTTCTGAGAATTGAAGTAGCGCAGTGGGGATGGCTGAGAGGAATTGTGAGAGGATATGCGATGCTCACTCAAGCGCAATAAAACAGAGAGAGAGAGAAACAAGAAAGAGAAAAAACAGGAGAGACAATATAGTTCCGGGACTCTGGATTTAATGTAACACTCAATCCCAAAATTTACATTAAATCCAGGTTTGACTGTAGTTGATTTTCCCGTAAGAAAAAAAAATTCAGCTACTAAAATAAGAACAAACTTTCAATAAAATCGTAAAATCCTCAAACATAAACTAATAATTTTAATCAAACATTTTGAAAATTCAAGAATTTTAAATTTTATTAAGGTCATGTGACAAGTGGGTCACGTGGCCAGATTCCTACCTTACCGCCATCTTTCTTATTTCCCAACTTATTTTCACACGAAGCGTCACATCGAGTTAAAAATTTGGAATAATAAATAAGAAGCACTAAGAAAGGTGGGTCTGGTCCTAAACTTTAATAATTATAAAAAAAAAGCAAAAAAAATTATTTACAACAAAGAACTTTTTTCATAATTATACAAATTTAGGAACAGACCCACCATTCTTAGCGCTTCTTGTTTAGTGTCCCAAATTTTCAACTCGATGTGACGTTTCGTGTGAATATAAGTTGGGAAATAAAAAAGTGGCGGTAAGGTAGGAATCTGGTCACGTGACCTACTCATCACATGGCCTTAATATCGAATTCAAAATCCTATTTAACGACCAATATTCAATTTATCAACAAGTTATCACCCAAGTATTTCTATTTTGAACTAAAAAATATATGAATAGAAAAAATTAAATTTCTAATGAAATGATAAATCTTGAAGAAAAAAAGATACATTTTTAAGAAAAAGTGGATAAATTTTCAACGAAAAAAAATGTTTACTAAAACGATCAATCTTCAACCAAAAAGATTAATTTTACGAATAAAGTCGAATTTTTAACGAAAAATAAGATTTGTTTTTTATTTTTACCTAGTCAATCTTCGGAAAAAAAGTAATTTTCAACCGATCATGACGAATTTTCTAAAAAATAGTTCAATTTTAAACTAAAAAATATAAATTAAAAATAAATTTCTACTAAAATAATAAATCTTCAAGAAAAAAAGATGCAGTTTTATCCAAATAGATTATTTATCAAATAAAAAAGATAATTTTTGAGAAAAAATAGATCAATTTTCAACGAAAAAAAAGTTTACTAAAATGATGAATCTTTAACCAAAAT
>NW_022874026.1:0-2438 GCF_010883055.1 Belonocnema kinseyi
TCGAAAAATAATGCAAAATTTGCACTTTTGTTTATTTAATGTTGATTGACATACTTTTCTATTTGGCGGGCTTCTCTTGAAATTAAATTATATTCGAAACTACAGTTTTATTATCACCACAAATGATGACATTCTCCTTTCGTATTTGGTAAGGCAGTTCAAGGATGCTAACTAGAAGTGGCCACATATTTTTGGATCCAGATTTGTGGGGTTGAACTCCATCCAGAAAAAGCATGATTGTTATATCATGCTCGGATATTTTTCCGTTTTCATATAATTCTCGGTATACTTCGCTGTTTATTACATCTGATTCATTCTCTGATGTTTTCCTCAATAAAAAATACAATTCACTCTCAAGAATCTTCACCAATTCCTGTTTTAGCGAAATTTGCATGAAGTATTTATACTCAGGCTTCAGTAATGATGTACCAAAAGTTTTACTACAGTCCTCACATGTTTGGTCTTTAGGAAGCATATTGGAATTATAACCATGTGATGATGGATTATGGCAATCGGGACAATAAAACCGAGTAATAATCGAAGTTTTTGAGTCAAATGCTGACAGCAGCATATGCTTTGAACCATACACAATATGCGGTAAATGACAATCGATCAAGCCCAGCAAAGCATCGATTGCTGATTCTGTCAGATTAAACCTTGATGCGTAAGACATAATTAATAATTCACCTTCAGCTTTTGTTATATGGCACGAATCGTACAGGGGAATCCTTTCCTGCAATGTAAATTATTTCAAGATTGTATACTTTAAGGCATACACTGTATTTTATGAAAACAACTTAAATTGCCTTTTCCAGAGATTTACCCTACTGGAAAAATTATCAGGCCGTCTGATGTCAGCTCTGACCCAGATCTGGCGTCGTCTAGACCGTCTATACTAATCATGGCAGTCGAGTCTGGCCCAGGTATGGGACTGGTCCGCAATCCATTACAAACAAATTTCTAAGTGTCAATCAGCCGAATTTTATTCACCATTTTCGAGAAACTGTCAGACAGTCTAATATTATACAAAATAAGAAATTACCAATATTAATTCCATACAAATTTTAAATGCTCATTAAAAATGACATTTTATGTCATTATTAAAAATTGTGAAATAGCCTGAAACGTGAAAAAAAATATTACACAAAGAAAAATTAATAAAAATAGGTCTCAAAAAATATTTGAAAAAAAAGAATGTTTTGAAAAAATGTTGAAAACAACATTTTGAAGAAAAAACTGCTTGCAAAAAATTTTTGAAACATTTGTTTTGGAAAACATACTTGAAAACAATTGTCAACAAAAAAATAAAAACAATTTTTTCTACAAAAATGTTGGTGCTTATGCTACGAAACCCTAAAAATACTAATCGACTTAAATTATTTATTCAAAAATTATTTTATTTATATTACGGATAACAGTTAATTCATTTGGCATCTATATGGTGTCGTATAATAATAAAAAAAATTAATGAAGAAAAAGTGCAAAAAAATGGTTTTTTATAACTTTTTTAAATTGTGGCTTATAAGGATGGTTTTTCATTGACTTTCAATTCTGCAAGTATAGACTTTTAGAGAATTGGTTAAGACTTCCGACTGCTGGGCGACAGATTCAGGTATAACAGATATAGGTTTAAATTTGTGTAGCGATAGAAATTTAATTTGTAATATAATGTTTGAAAATGTAATGTATGTATTCATTCTAAGCAGGACAATTTAGATTTATAGATAAATAACCGCAATCAATTATTACATTCGCATCATGAGAGTTTAATGTAATCGTTACACTTTTATAAGTGTCTGTCTGTATGTCTGTCTCTCTGTATGTATGTATAATTAGCTAAATATTATAACCACTATAACTTTTGAAGGAATTGTCCAATCGAATCAGAATTTGATACATTTCTTAAAGTTCACAAAATGAAGGTTTTAATTTAAATATCAACTACTAAATTGTTTAAATTGAAAATTCGTCTTTTTTGGTTTGCTATTACTCTACTAGGTGGAATGTTTGAACCGATTTGTTAAAAAAATACTTTTTTGTACAAAATTAATCTTCTTGGTTGAAAATTTTACTATACTTTGTTGAAGATTAAACTATCGCGTCCGAATGTGCTCGATTAGGGCTGGAGGTCGGAGCGCGGTCACAAAAAATCAATAACGTTGGAGCTATTGCAAAATACAAACTTTTTTTTCACCAAAAATTTCGGAAGAGATTTTAGATTCTATTGGCACGTGAAAGAATTCTTTTACAGGCGGAGAAGTTTTACTAATTTTCAATTGCTTAGCGTAAAGTATACTTTATAACAAAAATTTTCATAACTTAATTATTGAATTTCAATTAACCGTTCGCAAGTAATCCACTTTTTAAAAAAATGATCAAGATCTTTGATTGTTAATAACTTAAAAAAAAATGTTTTGCAAAAATATTTTAGGGGAGTT
>NW_022874027.1:0-1903 GCF_010883055.1 Belonocnema kinseyi
AGGCCCTTCGGTTTTATTCTAGAGGAATCAAAACCGAATATATATATATATATTTTTTTTTTTGTTGAAAAAAAAATACTTTCAAGAACTTCATTGTTTATTATCAGTGGCGTTGTTTGTCAGGCAAATTATTAATTTGAGAAAAATGCTTGAACATTTCCAAATGTTACAAACTTTTTATTCAGAGCTTTTTACAACATTATTTTTAATTGTACGATTTAAGATTTTAAATGATTGATGGCACTTTTACCTTGAAATTAGAATCACATATTTGAGGAAATATAACTAATATATACACACAAAATACTACCTTAAAGTGTACAGTTATTCAAATAAAATAGAAGAAAACAGTAATATAAGCACTAAATATTTTAATGTAACATACACGATTGCAATTTCCTAAATATTAAACTGCAAACGGTTCTACAACATAGTCTTAAGTTTGAGAGATGTATTGGCCAATATTTATGCAAGGCCTTTTAAGTTTGAACCCCTCAATTACTTGCGGGGAAAACCTAGAAAGCATTCTTCTGGAATGAAGTAAGAACCGTATATACCTTTGCCTATAGTTCGTCTACCTGGTTGAACCTAATCAATTTTGGAAATTTTCCTCCTTTAATGGTCTACTTCTGTTGTAAGAATACTCGGTATGAATGGCTGCGTAGTTGTGAGCCCAAAATTACGAAAATAGAATTAGCACATTATTACGGTCAAAACACTGTTTAAAAAAAATTAATTGTTTAAGTTTTGTAATTTTACATAAAAAACATTCATTTTTTAAAAAAAGGCGAATTTTGAACGACAAATAGTTCAATTGACAAACAAACAAGAATAGAATACGTGAATTGCCAGTTTAAAAAAATTAATATTTTCAACACCAAAAATGAATTTTCAACAGAATGCATGAATTTTTACCCAGTTACCTTGCAGAAGTCAAAAGATAAATTTTCAACCAAAAATGAAATAGCTGAATTTTCAAATAAAAACATTAATTTCTAACAATATAATTTATTTTCTATCCAAAGAGCTAAATATGCAACTAAAATCGTAATGTTTTAACTAAAAAGATTTATTTTTAGTTCAAAAAATTAATTTAAACTTAAAAGAAACGGGTTTTCAACTAAGTAGATGAATTTCAACTAAAATGATAAATCTTCAACGACAAAACTCAAGTTTCAACAAACCTCTACAACTATTAATGTCAAATTCTTTAATTTTTACCTGCTAAATGTTTCAATGTATACAATTTTAAATATTCTTTCAAAATTGTTGAATTTCACGTTACAGTTTAAAATTAATTATTTAACTAAGCATTGGTTTTAATGATTTTTTTCAACTATAAAATGTTATAATAATAAATAAAATTTTTAAATTTATTATCTTCAGTTTTTACAACAATAATACTTTTATAATAATAATAATATGGATAATAATAATTATTATTTTAATATATACTATTTAAATTTCAAATTATTATTATTATGTTCTCTTAACAGATTAGGAGTTTATATAATAATAATTCAAGGATAATTTTCAAATTCTATATACAATTTTAAAATATAAGTTTCTGTTAAAAAAAATTAAGAGAAAAATTTTATCATCGCTGGAAACAAACTTTTTGAAAAATCATTTTCGAAGCAATGTTTTTGGCTTCTGACATTGGTTTTATTAAAAAAGGGTTAAGTGCATTTTTCACTTAATTTTTATGTACAGAAAGTTTTCTTTTGATTTTGATTGAAAAATTAAATACGTATATTTAATATCATATTTACATACATACATACATGCATACATACCAGGCGTATACATATGAAACCGGTATCTTTTCAAGAAAAAAACACATTTATTTCAAGAGAATGATAACAAATATTTTATTCAAAGTATGCGCCCTCGCTGGCTACAC
>NW_022874028.1:0-2394 GCF_010883055.1 Belonocnema kinseyi
TTCTTAAATGAACGCCTTTATTCAATTTCAAAATCTTTTTGAAGTATTATTTCAGTATAAAATATTCCATTTTTAATCTATTTGATTTGGAAATAAAAAAAAAACAATTTTCAATAGTAAACATTTTGAAAATGAATTGTCACAATTTCAGAGTGACAAATTTAAACTTGGAATGTTACGATTATAATTGTTTAATTTTTTTATTTGTATTTCGAAGGTAAAAGTATTTCATTTTGATTCTTAAAGAACAATTAAATAAGCATTAATTTAGAAAAAAATCAAATAAGCCGGACGTTTCTGAATGTTACAACGAAAAGAACAAAATTTGGAGCTCCTTAAGAATTTGGAAATACTAGGAAAATAATACAAATTTCTGGGTAGATTTAAAATGATTTTTTATTTTGAAAAAGTACATAACTCAAAGAGAATGTTTAAAAATATTTCAAAACATTTCAAAAGATTTAAAATATTAGAAAAAATCTGGAAGCTCTTAAAATAATTTTGTGTGCAGGATTTTACAAAAATGCTAGGAAAAATGGGAATTAGTCTAAAAGATATTTAAAAGTTCCGAAAAATTTTATAAATAATTTTAAAAGATTTGAAATAATTTAAAAGAGAATAGATACTTTTGATGATTTTGAAATGTTTCCAAATGTTCACTTTTTATTTTGAAAAATTACATAATTTTAAGAGGAGGTATAAAAATATGGGACCACTGACAAAAATTCCGAAAGGGATGAATGAAAAATCCCAAAAAATGAAATCTCCAGCACCTGAATAATAATTTTATAAAAATCGTATTAAAAAATACATTAAAAAACACGTGTGCTTTGAAAGAAAAAAAAAGTTCTGCCTAAATTTTCTTCGTACCTACATAATAACATTTTTTAAACAAACTTTGCAGGATTCAATTCAACAACGATTTATATGAAAATTTATTTTTATTATTTTTTTTTATTAATAAAAAATTCGATTTTTCAGAACTTTTTTATGTTTTTTTTTCAAATACTATGCACATTTTCAAACAAATTTTTGCATCCAGAAATATATATTCGATTATTGTATTTTCAATAAATAAATTATATTTAATAAACAATTTTTTAAATTGTTTAAATTCAGGAATTTTCTAATTCGGATATTTTATGATTCAGGCATTTTCTTTGGGGATTTTCAAAATTCGGTAATATCTTATTGTCTGGAATTTTATTTATTTTATTTTTCGTGAATTTTCCAATATTTCGGGACTTTTATAATTTCGGGAATTTTATTATTGGTTATTTTTCAATGTACGAATTTTACAGTGTCAGGAATTTTATTTTTCGGGATTTTTCAGTCGCTTTTTCCGAAAAATAAAATTCCCACATCACTGTAAAAATTCCGAAATTATAACATTGCAATTTTATAATTTCAGAATTTTTACAGTGATGTGGGAATTTTATTTTTAATTTTCCAATTTGGGACTTTTATATTTCGACAAGGCATTGTCGAAATATAAAAGTCCCGAATTGGAAAATTCTCGACAATTTACAAACTTACCAAATTTAAGAATTGCCGACAGAAAATTTCCGAATTATACAATATCCGGGCTAGATAACTCTCTAATTTTAACAATTAAAAAATAGTTAGTTAAAAAAATTTTTTTTTAATAGAATAATAAAATATTTTTACCGAGGAAAAAACTTTTTTAATGTTTAAAGTTTCTAAAAATTATTCTTTGAATTAAAAATAACAATAATTGAACAAATGTATTTTTAAATAAAAAAAGTTGTTTGAAAATTTCCATTTTATTTTTGTGCATTACATAAAACGCTCGCAAAAATAAAATTATGATTTAAAAAAATAAAAATAAAAGTCGCGTTAAATCAGCCTGCATTGAATCCTGCAAATTTTGTTTCATTTGAAGCTCATGTGTTTTAAATTTATGTTTGTATCACTTTTTTATACAATTATTGTTATTTTAAATTAAAACAATAATTAAAAAAAATTAAACATTAAACCAAATTTGTATAATGGAAATATTTGATTATTGTATTTTTAATAAATAAATAATATTTACCACGTAACTGTGCTCTCAATTTCTGCAATTTGGGAATTTTTTAGTTTGTATATTTTATCATCAGATAGCATTCGGCCTGAAGTTTTATTATTCGGGAATTTTCAAATTCGATAATATTGTAAACTGCCCAGAATTTCATTATTCTAGAATTTTTTAATTCGGGATTTTCAGATTTCAACATTTTGTTATTTCGGGAAGTTTACAGTGTCGAAAAGATTTCAAAAATTTAAAAAGACTTATAAAATTGTAAAAAAATCTTGAAGATTTTGAGGCATTTAAAACTCCTGAAAAACTTAAATAATAATTTGAATTATATATATATATTTCGAGTCAGCTGT
>NW_022874029.1:0-1131 GCF_010883055.1 Belonocnema kinseyi
GTAAACTTATTTTTAAACCGAATAGTTCAAGGACTTCTGGTTAAAAAATATAAACTTACTTTCAATGCTTTATTCAACTTTCAACTTTCAATTCGTTTATTTTAAGTCGCTTTATACGATTAATTTTTACATTTTTATTTATAAATCCAAACTAAGTCTTATTTACGAATTGACAATTTTAAAAATCGAACGGTGTAACAAAACAGTTTCATTTTCAACTAAAAATAAAAAAAATCAAAGATGCAACCAAATCCTTAAATTTTTAACGAAGGAGATGAATTTTCATTTAAAATTATGAATCTTAATAAAAAAAGGCTTACATATTTTATTAAAAACTGTTGAACTCATCCAAAAAGAAAATTTTTTCACAAAACAGTTGAATTTTCAGTCTTTTACTAAAATAATGAATTTTCAAAAAAAAATATAAAAGTTTTTTTTTATTAAAAACAGTTGAAGTCATCCAAAAAAGTAAATTCTTTACCAAATAGTTGACTTTTCAGTCAAGAAAGAAATTTGTTTAAATTCTTTACATGTAATGCAAATTAATCGTGTGTTCGACCTCAGTTTAATTAAATTCAAAATTATTTCTTAGCATAATTACATATATAGGTTGAAATTTTTATTTTAGTACCTTAGAATTAAGAATTAATTGTTTACAGCATTTTGAACTTGAAAAAGGTTCGAATTACGCAGACATTTTAACATGTAAAAAATATATATTCAAAACTTAAATTACTAAATTGGAAGGAAGGTTATGTAATGAAAGAAAAACAACAATTTTTAGCCGTATATATAAATAAATATATTAGCTCGGTGGAAAAAGCCTGACTTACACAAAAATTTGGGAATAAAAAAATAAAAAGAAGTTCTCCTCGCCTCTGACAAACTAACAATAAATAAAATCGTTTTATAGAATGTATACATGAAAAAAAAATCGGGGTGCTTTCCGGCCGTGAGTCCCCTGGCTTCTCACAAACCGAAAATAAATAAAAACATTTTATATAAAATATACACTAAAAAATCGGGGTGCTTTCAGAGCGTGAGTCCCCTCGCCTCTCACGAATGAAAAATAAATACAAGCATTTCATATATTATATAAATAAAAAACAATATCGGGGTGTTTTCTGAATG
>NW_022874030.1:0-1415 GCF_010883055.1 Belonocnema kinseyi
TTTTTAACCCGAACAAACTGAAATTTTTTAATTAAAAAAAGGAAATTTCGTTAATTACCAGCAATATTTGACCGTTCATTTAAAACAATCCATTACGAACAATTGTTAAAAACTATACAAATTTGAACAGAATGGTTCGAAATAGAAAGCCTTGAATTGTTAAATTTGTAATGAGCTAAATTTTAAGTTTAAACCCTACAGTTTTAATTTAAAAAAAGATTCAGAATTAATTTAAAACTTGAAATTATTTCAAATAATTTGAAACACGATTTAGACATTTGCAGATTTAAAAAGAAAAGCTTTTTGAGAATTGTGCAGTATTTGAAAAGAATGACAAAAATTGTTGTGATTGCTAAGAACATTGAAAATGATTTTTTATTTTGACAAATAAATTTTAAGTGAGTATTTAAAAACACTTTAAAAATTAAAAAAAAAAGAATCCGGAAGATTTTAAGAAAATTTTTTTATTTCGCAGTTTTTTTAATGTTAGGAAAAAAATCTAATTAACAAAAAATATCAATTTTCAACCCAAAAGTTTACTTTTTAACAAATTAAATTAATTTTCTATCAAATAATTGGTGTTTTAACTAATACAATGTATTGGATAAAGTTTCAAACAAAAATTGAAAAGTTCAATTTCCAGATAAAAACGATTATTTTTTAATCAATCCTAGAGTAGTTACATTTTCGGCTAAAAAAAAATTTTTAATCGAAAAAATAAATTTTCAAGAAAGTTGTTAAATTCTCAACCAATAACATGAATTTTCGAACAAGAAAATTAATGATATACAAAAAAAAATTTCAAACAAAATACATGAATTTTCAACCAAATTATTTAATTTTAAAGTCAATAAAACGAATTATCTACAAAAAGTTGACTGTTTCAGCGAGAAACATGAGTTTTCAACAAAGAGTTAAGCTTTCAACCTAATAGTTAAATTTTTAACCATAATTATAAAACCTTGTTGAAAATAACAGTATTTTTTTTACAAAGTAATTCAACTCTTAGTAAAATAATCTACTTTCAAGCCCAAGAAGATGTACAGTTCATATTTCAACCAAAAAATTGCATTTTTTACCAAAAATGATACATTTTCAACCAGAAAGATTAAATTTCTACTAAAAAAGGTCAATTGAATTTTAAGAAATTTTTAAATTTTAAAGTCAAAAAGAGTATTATCTACAAAAAAGCTGAATTTTTAACCTAATTTAAAGTTGAATTTTCAACTATAATTATGAATCCTTAATAAGAAAAAATTAATTTTTTTAACCATGGCTTCGTGTCTCCCAGACTGCTGTGGGCTAGAATGAATGTAGGAATCAGAAGACTATTCATCATAGCATGCTACGCGCCGGTTGATAGTGATCCTAGAGAAGTGAAAGACGCCTTCTGGGACACTTTAAATGACACAATA
>NW_022874031.1:0-2729 GCF_010883055.1 Belonocnema kinseyi
GTCAAGAAAATTTCAATTCCAAATGTGCAGAATTGGAGAAATATAAAATGTAGATCCAGAAAAAGAATAAAAAAAAGACCAAAAAGACTAATTTTCAAGCAATATTCAAATCCGAATCGCAGCCAAAAACTGGCATTTTCGATAAAAACAGTTGAATTTTCAAACATATAGATAGATAGAATTGTCGAATTTTGAAGAAAATGATTCAGTTTTGAGCCAGGTAGTATAATTTTTGACAAAAAAAAGAACCATTAACAACAAATTTCATTGTAGGCGTCGCGACTAGAAAGAATAAGTATGCACACATATTCATATACACACACACAAATACACATGTGCATATACATATATACATATATATATACATGCATACATACATACATACATACATACATACATACATACACATATACACATACATATACACATATATATCTTTTCTTGTGTGTTTATTTTAGGCAATTGAAGAAAAATATTTGTTATAAAAATAAAAATAGTACAATTTTTACATACAATTCTTAAAATAAAAAAATCTGTGTGTCAAACCATAATCCAATCCGACTATTCTTTCAAAATTTATCCGATATGCAGACAACCACAACCACAATAACGACGACGTAGACGCCAGAGAGACAGACAGATACCGATGTAAAAACTTGTTTTTCTGACTCAAGGAGCCTCAAAACGTCGAAATTTAATGAAATTCGCGAAAATCATTTTTCGCATAAAACTCTTCTCATCACGGATGAGAATGTGATAAAATAATCATGGGGCCTTGAAAAAGTAGCGTTTTTCGCCTCTTGACATTTTTCCATATCAAGGTTTTTTTTGCTTCAAATGTTCATTTTCGTTTGGTTTTTTGGATTTTGAAAATCCTTTGACTTTGGTAAGTTTGATTTTATCAAAAAAAGTTGTCAGGATAAATTGTTCATATTTTTTGTACCATTAATAGCTGTCGATAAAATTTTCAAATTTAAAAAAAGTGGTCTCAAAAATTTTAAAAAAGCTTCAGCTTTTTGGATTTTTATCAAAAATTGCTGTTTAACGAACTCGATCTTTCTTTTTGGTCCCTCGACTAGTGTGTCAACGCCCAATCCAATAAAACCAGTCTTTCGAAAATTACCCGGTATACACACAACAACGACGACGCCGGACAGACAAACAGACCCTGACGTAAAAACTTGTTTTTCTGACTCATGGGGCCTCAAAAATTCGACATTTGATAAAATACGAAAAAGTTATTTTTCATAAAAAACTAATACCTTCTCATTTTTGATGAGAATGTAGAAAATATCAACAAGATCTGTAGAAAATCTTTCAAAGAATAAAATTATTGTCCCGTAAGTTACAACCGAAAAATTACAATTTCAAAAAAATGAAAGTTGTTTTAAATATTAATCTAGACTCACGACCGGGAGAAATCAGAAAATGAAAGTAAATTTGAAAATTGAGCTGCAGTTCGAGTATTAAAAATTAAACAGTGATTGATTTTACAAGGTGATTCTAGATCTGTTTAAAATGATATAATTTACATATTTTAATGTTAAAATTTGAACTAACTTAATTGCAAAGCCTTAGTAGTGACACAAGTGTAAAGTTCGCATTAATGGCTTCTTAAATGAACGCCTTTATTCAATTTCAAAATCATTTTGAAGTATTATTTCAGTATAAAATATTCCATTTTTAATCTATTTGGTTTGAAAATAAAAAAAAACAATTTTCAATAGTAAACAATTTGAAAATGAATTGTCACAATTTCAGAGTGACAAATTTAAACTTGGAATGTTACGATTATAATTGTTTAATTTTTTTATTTGTATTTCGTAGGTAAAAGTATTTTATTTTGATTCTTAAAGAACATTTAAATAAGTATTAATTTAGAAAAAATTCAAATAAGCTGGAGGTTTTTGAATGTTACAGAGAAAATAACAAAATTTGGAGCTCCTCAAGAATTTTGAAATACTAGGAAAACAATAAAATCTCTGGGTAGATTTAAAATGATTTTTTATTTTGAAAAACTACATAACTCAAAGAGAATGTTTAAAAATATTTTAAAACATTTCAAAAGATTTACAATATTAGAAAAAATCTGGAAGCTCTTAAAAACAATTTTGTGTGCAAGATTTTACAAAAATGTTAGGAAAAATGGGAATCAGTCTAAAAGCCATTTAAAAGTTCCGAAAAATTTTTTAAATAATTTTAAACGATTCGAAATAATTTAAAAGAGAACAGATACTTTTGATGATTTTGAAATGTTTTCAAATGTTAACTTTTTATTTTGAATAATTACATAATTTTAAAAGGAGGTATAAAAATATGGGACCACTGACAAAAATTCCGAAAGGGATGAATGAAAAATCCCAAAAAATGAAATATCCGGCACCTTAATAATAATTTTATAAAAATTGTATTAAAAAATACATTAAAAAACACGTGTGCTTTGAAAGAAAAAAATGTTCTGCCTAAATTTTCTTCGTACCTACATAATAACATTTTTGAAACAAACTTTGCATGATTCAATTCAACAACGATTTATATCAAAATTTATTTTTATTTATTTTTTTATTAATAAAAAATTTGATTTTTCAGAACTTTTTTATGTTTTTTTCAAATACTATGCACATTTTTAAACAAATTTTTCATCCAGAAATATATATTCGATTATTGTATTTTCAATAAATAAATAATATTTAATAAACAATTTTTTAAATTGTTTAAATTCAGGAATT
>NW_022874032.1:0-1000 GCF_010883055.1 Belonocnema kinseyi
GAAAAAATCTGGAACCTCTTAAAACAATTTTGTGTGCAGGATTTTACAAAAATGTTAGGAAAAATGGGAATCAGTCTAAAGACATTTAAAAGTTCCGAAAAAATTTTTAAATCGTTTTAAGAGATTCAAAATAATTTAAAAGAGAACAGATACTTTTGACGATTTTGAAATGTTTTGAAATGTTGACTTTTTATTTTGAAAAAAGGCATAATTTTAAGAGGAAGTATGAAAATATGAGACCACTGGAAAAAATTCCGAAAGGGATAAATGAAAAATCCCAAAAAATAAAATCTCCGGCACCTGAATAATAATTTTATAAAAATTGTATTAAAAAATACATTTAAAAACACGTGCGGTTTGAAAAAAAAATTTTCTGCCTAAATTTTCTTCGTACCTACATATTAACATTTTCGCACAAACTTTGCAGGATTCAATTCAACAACGATTTATATCAAAATTTATTTTTATTACTTTTACTATTTTTTTTATTCATAAAAAATTCGATTTTTCACAACTTGTTTATATTTTTTTCAAATACTATGCACATTTTCAAACAAATTTTTTCATCCAGAAATATATCTTCGATTATTGTATTTTCAATAAATAAATAATATTTGATAAACAATTTTTTAATTGCTTAAATTCAGGAATTTTCTAGTTAGGTTATTTTATAATTCAGCCATTTTCTCTGGTGATTTTTAAAATTCGGTAATATCTTATTGTTTGGAATTTTATTTATTTTATTTTCCTGAATTTTCCAATTCGACTTTTATATTTCGGGACTTTCATAATTTCGGGAATTTTATTATTTGGTTATTTTTCAATTTACGAATTTTACAGTGTCGGGAATTTTTATTTTTCGGGATTTTTCAGTCGCTTTTAACGAAAAATAAAATTTCCACATCACTGTAAAAATTCCGAAATTATAACATTGTCGAAATATAAAAGTCCTGAATTGGAAAATTCTCGACAATTTACAATCTTACCGAATTTGAGAATT
>NW_022874033.1:0-1456 GCF_010883055.1 Belonocnema kinseyi
GCGGGCTTCTCTCGAAATTTAATTATATTCGAAAGTACAGTTTTAATATCAATAAAATAAAAGTGATTATTCATCAATTTATCTTTCCGTAGATTTCGGTAACAAAGTGTTTCTTCTTTACTAAAACACTCGAAAAATAATGCAATATATGCACTTTTGTTTATTTAATGTTGATTGATATACTTTTCTATTTGGCGGGCTTCTTTCCAAATTTAATTATATTCGAAAGCACAGTTTTAATATCAATAAAATAAAAGTGATTATTCATCAATTTATCTTTCCGTAGATTTCGGTAAAAAAGTGTTTCTTCTTTATTAATCACTCGGAAAATAATGCAATATTTGCACTTTTGTTTATTTAATGTTGATTGATATACTTTTCTATTTGGCGGGCTTCTCTCGAAATTTAATTATATTCGAAACTACAGTTTTAATACCAATAAAATAAAAGTGATTATTCATCAATTTATCTTTCCGTAGATTTCGGTAAAACAGTGTATCTTCTTTACTAAAACACTCGAAAAATAATGCAATATTTGCACTTTTGTTTATTTAATGTTGCTTGATATACTTTTCTATTTGGAGGGCTTCTCTCGAAATTAAATTATATTCGATACTACAGTTTTAATATCAATAAAATAAAAACGATTATTAATCAATTTATCTTTCCGTAGATTTCGGTACAAATGTGTCTTTTTCTACCAAAACACTCGAAAAATAATGCAAAATTTGCACTTTTGTTTATTTAATATTTATTGACATACTTTTCTATTTGATGGGCTTCTCTCGAAATTTAATTATATTCGAAACTACAGTTTTAATATCAATAAAATAAAAGTGATTATTAATCAATTTATCTTTCCGTAGATTTCGGTAAAAAAGTGTCTTATTCTACCAAAACACTCGAAAAATAATGCAAAATTTGCACTTTTGTTTACTCAATGTTGATTGATATACTTTTCTATTTGGCGGGCTTTTCTCGAAATTCAATTATATTCCAAACTACAGCTTTAATATCAATAAAATAAAAGTGATTATTAGTCAATTTATCTTTCCGTAGATTTTGGAAGAAGAGTGTTTTTTCTACCAAAACTCTCGAAAAATAATGCAAAATTTGCACTTTTGTTTATTTAATGTTGATTGATATACTTTTCTATTTGGCGGGCTTCTCTTGAAATTTAATTATATTCGAAACTACAGTTTTAATATCATTAGAATAAAAGTGATTATTAATCAATTTATATTTCCGTAGATTTCGGTAAAAAAGTATTATTTTCTACCAAAACACTCGAAAAATAATGAAAAATTTGCACTTTTGTTTACTTAATGTTGATTGATATACTTTTCTATTTGAAGGGCTTCTCTCGAAGTTAAATTATATTCGAAACTACAGTTTTAATATCAATAAAATAAAAGTGATTATTAATCAATTTATCTTTCCGTAGATTTCGGTAAAA
>NW_022874034.1:0-1166 GCF_010883055.1 Belonocnema kinseyi
CAAAGTACAGTCGCTAATGACCCTAGCAGTTAATGCGAAAAAACATTAAATTAATACAAAAATAATGAGATTCATAAAGAAAAGCATCCAAAGATTTTTTTGGACATGTACAAATGTATGAATTTATATATAATATTCACATATATAGTTTGTGCTATAGCAATTAAATCAATGTGAAACTGCTAAATTGATTGAAAAGTAACTTTTTAGCCTTCAAAATATTTATTTAAGCACCAAAAAGGGCTTGACTCAGATTATTTCCATGAAATTTGCATTTAGTATACTCTATCTTATAACTGTACACAAAAGCGAGAACGCTGAATCCAAAAATATGCAGTTGGAAGTTCTTTTAATTTTGGTGAAACTAACTCAATTCATACACAATTTTCAAGATGGCCTTTCTTTAGTATTTGACTTAAGTAGATAGTAAAAATTCGCTCTACAACTACTCTCTGATAAGTAAAATTGGCGAGAAAAAAAATACAAATTTAAAGATAATGTCACGTAAAATTGTGATTCGAGGAATCTAATACTTCGTATTTGGGGATGTTGGACACTTACAATTAGTCAAAAATGTTTGGCAAATCGCTGACATGGACACTAGGATGGACCAAAAAATCAAATTTGAGAGATTTTAACGGGATTGTTGGCCACATCGTTCTCGTAGACAAATAAATTTATGTCTATTTTTTATTTCCAAACAAAAATATTGTCAGAACTCACTCTGAGGCTTCATAGATTCCTGATTGAAAGTAGAGAAGTCCTAACAACAGCTACAGGCTTAACCCACACTGTTAAAAATAATATTAAATTTAATATGCCCTTGTGTATTAAAATTAAGATATCAAGCATATGAAATCGCCATTAAGGGTGACTATATTAAATTTCATATACATTCATGTTAACCACATACAAGAAAAATCAGATAATTCCATTTTTCACAAATTCAAAATAAAGGGGGAGGGTCGGTAAGGCCGGTTTTTGGCCTAATTTATTTTTGGACCAAAAAATCTGAAAAAATCATGGTAGTATCATATAAGTATCCCGAGTCGATTGCACGCTAAACGGACTACCCTCCACCCCCCAGCCACCCCCACCCCCTACAAATATAGGAAACACCACTACCCACCAAATGTATTTTCGAGAGATTTGACACTCTTAAACAT
>NW_022874035.1:0-1199 GCF_010883055.1 Belonocnema kinseyi
AAAGAAAAATTTTTCACAAAACAGTTGAATTTTCAGTCTTTAACTAAAATAATGAATTTTCAAAAAAAAGATAAAAGTTTTTTTTTATTAAAAACAGTTGAAGTAATCCAAAAAAGTAAATTTTTTACCAAATAGTTGACTTTTCGGTCAAGAAAGAAATTTGCTTAAATTCTTTACATGTAATGCAAATTAATCGTGTGCTCGACCTCAGTTTAATTACATTCAAAATTATTTCTTAGCATAATTATATAGGTTGAAATTTCTATTTTAGTACCTTAGAATTCAGAATTAATTGTTTACAGCATGCTGAATCGAATGATGATTGAATGTGTGTGTGAATGAAGTATATTTAGTTTTTATTTTTCGTTTGTGAGAGGCGAGGGGACTCACATTCAGAAAAAACCCCGATATTTTGTTTTATTTATATATTATATGTAATGATTTGATTTCTTTTCTGCTTGTGAGAGGCGAGGGGACTCACGTTCAGAAAGCACACCGATATTGTTTTTTATTTATATAATATATGAAATGCTTCTATTTATTTTTCATTCGTGAGAAGCGAGGGGACTCACGCTCAGAAAGCTCAGTTTGTTAGAGGCGAGGAGAACTTCTTTTTATTTTTTTATTCCCAAATTTTTGTGTAATCATTTTCGGTGGTTTTTTATGCCTTTCAGGCTTTTTCCACCTGTTTCAAGTTCAAAATACTGTAAACAATTAATTCTTAATTCTAAGGTACTAAAATAAAAATTTCAACCTATATAATTATGCTAAGAAATAATTTTGAATGTAATTAAACTGAGGTCGAACACACGATTAATTTGCATTACATGTAAAGAATTTAAACAAATTTCTTTCTTGACTGAAAAGTCAACTATTTGGAAAAAAATTTACTTTTTTGGATGACTACAAACTGTTTTTAATAAAAAAAAAAACTTTTATCTTTTTTTTTTTTGAAAATTCATTATTTTAGTTAAAGACTGAAAATTCAACTGTTTTGTGAAAAATTTGCCTTTTTGGATAAGTTCAACAGTTTTTAATAAAAAATGTAAGCCTTTTTTATGCAGATTCATAATTTTAAATGAAAATTCATCTCCTTTGTTAAAAATTTAAGGATTTGGTTGCAACTTTGTTTTTTTTTTATTTTTAGTTGAAAATGAAACAGTTTTGTTACACCGTTCGATTTTTAAAATTGTCAATTC
>NW_022874036.1:0-1825 GCF_010883055.1 Belonocnema kinseyi
AATTTAAAAAATTGTAAAATTAAAAGGTGTTAAAAGTTTGTGTTTTATACGTATGAATTATTGAGCGTTTATATGAAATATTTCTGAATTAAAAATTTTTTTTCAAAGCAATTGCATGTATTTCTGAATTGGATCAGAGATTTTTGGAAAAAAAAAATATAATTCAGATCTGGGACAAGCCATTATAAACAACAATTAAAAACTATACAAATTTGAACAGAGTGGTTAGAAATAAAAAGCCTTGATTTGTTAAAATTGTAATGAGCTAAATTTTAAGTTTGAACGCTACAATTTTAATTTAGAATAATATTCAAAATTAATTTAATACTTGAAATTATTTGAAATAATTTGAAACACGATGTAGATTTTTGCAGATTAAAAAAAAGGCTTTTGAGAATTGTAAAATATTCAGAAAGAATAACAAAAATTGTTGTGATTGCTAAGAAAATTGAAAGTGATATTTTAGTTTGAAAAATTAATTTCAAGTGAGTATTTGAAAATATTATAAAAAAAAAGGAATCAGGACGATTTTAAGGCAATTTTTTTATTTTGCAGTTTTTTTAATTTTAGGAAAAAATCTAATTAACACAATAAATCAATTTTCAACCCAAAAGTTTACTTTTCAACAAAATAAATTAATTTTCTATCAAATAATTGGTGTTTTAACTAATAAAATGTACAGGATAAAGTTTCAAACAAAAATGGAATAGTACAATTTCCAGATAAAAACTGTGCTAAAAAATTGAATTGAACAAGACAAAAAAACGAATTTTCAACAAAATTGTTAAATTTTCAAGAGAAAAGTTGAATTTTTGACCAAGAAGAATAATGTTCTATACAAAAAAAAAACGATTTTCCAACTTAACCAATATAAAGGATTAATTTTAAATCAATCATATAATAGTTACATTTTCAGATAAAGATAAATAATTTTTTAAAGAAAAAATTAATTTTAAACAAAGTTGTTAAATTTTCGACCAATCTGATGAATTTTCGACCAAGAAAATTGATAATCTACAAAAAAAGACAAATCTTAAACAAAATACATGAATTTTTAAAGAAAGTATTTAATTTTAAAGTAAAAAAGACGAATTATCTACAAAAAGTCGAAATTTTTAAGCGAAAAATATGAGTTTTCAATGAAAGAGACCTTGTTAAAAAAACGTATTTTTTTGACAAAGTAGTTCAATTCTTAGTGAAATAATCGACTTTCGAACCCAAGAAGATGTACAGTTGATATTTTAACCAAACAATTGCATTTTTGACCAAAACTAATAAAATTTTCAACCAAAAGGATTAAATTTCTACGAAATAAGGTCAATTTCCAACAAAATACATGAACTTTAAACGAAATTATTTAATTTTAAAAACAAAAAGAGTATTTCCACCCAAAACTTATAATTTTAATTTTTAACAATATATTTGCATTTACAACAGAATGACTTTACAACCAAAACATATTTATAGTTTATAATTGAACCGAAAAATGTAATTTTTAATCAAAAAGTATAAATTTTCCATAAAACAATTTAATTTCTACAAAGAAAGACGACCTTTTAACAAAACACATGATTTCTTAACCAAAAATGGTATTGATTGATTGCCAGTTTCAAAAATGTATTTTCAACGAAAGAGATGAACCTTCAAATAAAAAAAAATAGACTATTATAATATAACATAATTATAATATTATCATTATTAATATACGTATATTTTTATATACATATATAATAGTACTAATATTTATATAATTTATATTTTATACATGAAATAACATAACCTCAAAATATACGCATATCAAGAGGCGCGCGATCTATTCAAATCA
>NW_022874037.1:0-1251 GCF_010883055.1 Belonocnema kinseyi
ATTGTTTTTACCCCCTCCACTCTGACTCGAAAAATCCATTGAAAATGATTTTTAAAATTAAGAACTATAGCTGGAACCAACTAGTCGTCCCAGAAAAAAACTTAAGATATCGTTGAAGGCCTCTCATCCATACCCCTAGGTGATTTTTGAATCATTAAAAAAAATTATTATTTAAACAATGATATTCTTTATAATACCTATAATTTGTTTAAACAATCAGTGAACAACAATTTCAACTGACTGGCAACTAGATATCTAATATGGAATATTTTAGAATGGAAATAAATTTTTCAAAATGCAAAAATTCCAATTTAAACATTGTTTTTACCCCCTCCACTCTGACTCGAAAAATCCATTGAAAATGATTTTTAAAATTAAGAACTATAGCTAGAACCAACTAGTCGTCCCAGAAAAAACTGAAGGTATCGTTGAAGGCCTCTCATCCATATTTCTAGATGATTTAGGAATCATTGGAAAAAAAAATTATCATTTAAACAATGACATTGTTTATAATACTTATAATTTGTTTAAACAATCAGTGAACAACAATTCCAACTGACTGACAACTAGATATCTAATATGAAATATTTAAGAATGGAAATAAATTTTTCAAAATGAAAAAATTCCAATTTTAACATTGTTTTTACCACCTCCACTCTGACTCGAAAAATCCATTGAAAATGATTTTTAAAATGGGGAACTATAATTTTTGCATTTTGAAAAATTTATTTCTATTCTAAAATATTTCATATTAGATATCTATTTGGCAGTCAGTTTGAATTGTTGTTCACTGATTGTTTAAACAAATTATAAGTTTTATAAACAATATCATTGTTTAAATAATAATTTTTTTTAATGATTCAAAAATCACCTAGAGATGTGGATGAGAGGCCTTCAACGATACCTTCAGTTTTTTTCTGGGACAATTAGTTCGTTCTAGCTATAGTTCCCACTTTTATAAATCATTTTCAATGGATTTTTCGAGTCAGAGTGGAGGGGGTAAAAACAATGTTTAAATTGGAATTTTTGCAGTTTGAAAAATTTATTTCCATTCTAAAATATTCCATATTAGATATCTAGTTGTCAGTCAGTCGTAACGGTTATTCACTGATTGTTTAAACAAATTATAAGTTTTATAAACAATATTACTGTTTAAATAATAATTTCTTTTCAATGATTCAAAAATCACCTAGAGATATGGATAAGAGGCCTTCAACGATACCTTCAGTTTTTTTCTGGGTCAAACTTTAA
>NW_022874038.1:0-1007 GCF_010883055.1 Belonocnema kinseyi
AGGGCCAAGTTTGTAAACGATGTTACCAACAATGTAACAATGTAAGTGTCAGAAAACACTTTACGATGTGTTAGGTGTTACTCCACGGAGGATTCAAATACTACAGATTAAGATGAAAAATAATGTGAAGGATTTTTCAGATAAACGGGGAACACATCTACGGAGAGAGAAATTGGCCTCCTAGCTTACCAGCCTCATGCGCCATGGCAGCACTATCGGACTAGTGGTCCCACTCTCTCACTGAAAGCGTGGGGGCACCAGTGTTGGAACTTGTAGAAACAATAAATGTTGGACTCCAGGCTTCCAACTCGGAGTAACTCTCAATTTCGACCGGCGTTGGCACCTATACTTTTATTACTTATGCCCGCATCATGACCGCGCCGCATTAATCTTTCATTTTGGCGAGTTGGACTCTCAGCGTCCAATTTGGGTGTAAACCACACTACCAGTCACGCAAGAGCGTAGACCGCTGACTCGCCAAGAGCGCCATTGGCCAATTATTGGTAAGTTAGCAAGCCAAGCGCCATAAGCAACTAGCGCCACTAGCCTCGGGAGGTTAGGAGGCCAATTTCTCTTTCCGTCTCATAATAGACCATGGAAAGTTAGCGCAGAGACACTTGAAAAAATTCGAGAACACATTAGGTCATTCCCTTTTCAAGAAAGTCACTAGAGCAGGAAAAAGTCATCTAAAGAGTGTCTTAATCCCGACTTAAATATATCGAAAATGTATGAACTTTTTGGTCAAAAATATCCCGACATAAAATTATCAGTACGAGCCTATGATCACGTATTTAAAACTGATTTTAATTTGAGGTTTGGATTGTCTCCGTCTGATACATACAAAGTGTGTGACAAATTCTTTATAGATCTCGCTGCAGCATAGAACGAAGAAGGAAGGAATTTTATTGCAGTGGAATGTGAAGCTCATCAAATAAAAGCTGAAAGTGGATATGCTAAGCTAAGAGCTGACTCTGCCTTGGCCAAAGAAAATCCAAAATATATTGTCA
>NW_022874039.1:0-1230 GCF_010883055.1 Belonocnema kinseyi
CCTTTACTGGTGAGCCTCTTTTGGCTCGGGTCCTGGTCTCTGGAATGCCTCCCGGAATTCTGAGTTGGTCCGACCGGAACTTCGTGATCCCCAGAGTGTCTCACGCCTCAAGTAGAACAAGCGATATGCGGCACTCTTTTTCCTTTAAAATGCTGTATCCTGGCAGGATCGCCAATTTGTGGATTGCCTCAGGATCAATCAGACTTTTTTTAAAGGAATGGGTGCTATAATTGAAGCTGGTAGGTTAAAAGATACTTTTAGGAGCTTTATTTAATGTTTATATATATAGTGGAGCCAAGAGTAACGGTCTTGCTCGAGGCGTAGCGGGTTCTGCCGAGGCGTGGCTCAAAGCCTGTATATATACCCTCGAACGAGTTAGTATGACGTCATAGCTTGTTCGTGTCTACAGGAGCCCAAAAATCGGAGACGGTATTTCTATTAAAAAAATCTAGAACAATTTATTTGCAGACAAAGTTCTAGTTACGTGGAAGAGATGGGTTGATTTTTGACGTTAAGGGTTGAAGTTCAAAAATCATATCGGGTATTTTCGAGGAGCCCAAAAATCAGAGACTGTATTTCCATTAAAAAATTCTAAAAAACTTGATTTGCAGACAAAGTTGTATTTACGTGAACGAGAGGGGTGGATTTTTGACGTTAATGGTTCAAGCCCAAAAATCATATCAGATATTTTCGAGGAGCTCAAAAATCAGAGACTTTATTTCCATTGAAAAATTCTAGAAAAATTTATTTGCAGACAAACCTGTATTTACGTGGAAGAGAGGGGTTGATTTTTGACGTTAAGGGTTTAAGCCCAAAAATCATATCTGGTATTTTCGAGGAGCCCAAAAATCAGAGACTGTATTTCTATTTAAAAAATCTAGAACAATTTGTTTGCAGACAAAGTTGGATTTACGTGGAAGAGAGGGGTTGATTTTTGACGTTAAGGGTTTGAAGCACAAAAATCATATCGGGCACTTTCGAGAAGCCCAAAAATCAGAGACTGTATTTCCATCGAAAAATTCTAAAAAAATTGATTTGCAGACAAAGTTGTATTCACGTGGAAGATCGGGGTGGATTTTCGACGTTATGGGTTGAAGCGCAAAATCATATGGGTTATTTTCGTGGAGATCAAAAATCAGAGACTGTATTTCTATTGAAAAATTCTAGAACAATTTATTTGCAGACAAAGTTGTATTTACGTGGAAGAGAGGGGTTGATTTTTGACGTTAA
>NW_022874040.1:0-2106 GCF_010883055.1 Belonocnema kinseyi
ATTTTTTTACAAAACAGTGTAAACTTATTTTTAAACGGAATAGTTCAAGGACTTCTGGTTGAAAAATATAAACTTACTTTCAATGCTTTATTCAACTTTCAATTTCTTTATTTTAAGTCGCTTTATAAGATTAATTTTTACATTTTTATTTATAAATCCAAACTCAAAAGTCTTATTTACGAATTGACAATTTTAAAAATCGAACGGTGTAACAAAACAGTTTCATTTTTAACAAAAATAAAAAAAACAAAGTTTCAACCAAATCCTTAAATTTTTAACGAAGGAGATGAATTTTCATTTAAAATTATGAATCTTCATAAAAAAAGGCTCACATTCTTTATTAAAAACTGTTAAACTCATCCAAAAAGAAAAATTTGTCACAAAACAGTTGAATTTTCAGTCTTTAACTAAAATAATGAATTTTCAAAAAAAAAAAAGATAAAAGTTTTTTTTTTATTAAAAACAGTTGAAGTCATCCAAAAAAGTAAATTTTTTACCAAATAGTTGACTTTTCAGTCAAGAAAGAAATTTGTTTAAATTCTTTACATGCAATGCAAATTAATCGTGTGTTCGACCTCAGTTTAATTACATTCAAAATTATTTCTTAGCATAATTATATAGGTTGAAATTTTTATTTTAGTACCTTAGAATTAGGAATGAATTGTTTACAACATTTTGAACTTGAAACAGGTTCGAATTACGCAGACATTTTAACATCTAAAAAATATATATTCAAAACTTAAATTACTAAATTGGAAGGAAGGTTATGTAATGAAAGAAAAACAACAATTTTGAGCCGTATGTATAAATAAATATATTGGCTCGGTGGAAAAAGCCTGAAAGGCATAAAAAACCACCGCAAATGACTTACACAAAAATTTGGGAATAAAAAAATAAAAAGAAGTTCTCGCCTCTAACAAACTAACAATAAATAATTTAATAAATAAAAACATTTTATATAAAATATACATTAAAAAATCGGGGTGCTTTCTGAATGTGAGTCCCCTCGCCTCTCACAAACGAAAAATAAAAACTAAATATACTTCATTCACACACACATTCAATCATCATTCGCCCCGGCATGCTGTAAACAATTAATTCCTAATTCTAAGGTACTAAAATAAAAATTTCAACCTATATAATTATGCTAAGAAATAATTTTGAATGTAATTAAACTGAGGTCGAACACACGATTCATTTGCATTACATGTAAAGAATTTAAACAAATTTCTTTCTTGACTGAAGTCAACTATTTGGTAAAAAATCTACTTTTTTGGATGACTTCAACTGTTTTTAATAAAAAAAAAATTTATCTTTTTTTTTTTGAAAATTCATTATTTTAGTTATTGACTGAAAATTTAACTGTTTTGTGAAAATTTTTCTTTTTGGATGAGTTCAACAGTTTTTAATGAAAAATGTAAGCCTTTTTTTTATGAAGATTCATAATTTTAAATGAAAATTCATCTCCTTCGTTAAAAATTTAAGGATTTGGTTGAAGCTTTGTTTTTTTTAAATTTTTAGTTGAAAATGAAACTATTTTGTTAAACCGTTCGATTTTTAAAATTGTCAATTCGTAAATAAGACTTTTGAGTTTGGATTTATAAATAAAAATGTAAAAATTAATCATATAAAGCAACTTAAAATAAACGAATTGAAAGTTGAAAGTTAAATAAAGCATTGAACGTAAGTTTATATTTTTTAACCAGAAGTCCTTGAACTATTCCGTTGAAAAATAAGTTTACACTGTTTTGTAAAAAAATCATCTTTTTGGCTTTGAAATTCAACAATTTAAAAAGAATCCTTATTGACTAAAAAGTCAACTCTTGTGTAAAATTAATATCTTTTTGGATGAGTTCAACAGTTTTTAATCAAAAATTAAAACTTCTTTTGTTGTTGAAGATTTATCATTTTAGTAGAAAATGTAATAATTTTGTTGGAAATTTGTTATTCTCTTTTTTTTTAGTTGAAAATTCAATTATTGTGATAGTAAGTTAATTTCTAACATTTTCAATTGTGGGTCCGGATGCAATAAGGGCACATAAAATTTTTTCGTGCGAAAACGAAGTCCCCTGGAGGCTTTAGAAAAAATTTTCGAATTTTAATTTT
>NW_022874041.1:0-1168 GCF_010883055.1 Belonocnema kinseyi
ATTTTAGCACAAACAATCGTCCATTTATTTGCACGCCGCTCATAAGCTAGCCATTCATTTGTAATATTTTCGGAAAAAAGTTGCAAATTTATAGTCTTTCTGGAATTGAAGGAAGGCCCAGGGTTAATTGCAAAAAGATGACATTTGCTGATCCATGGTATTATGTGTTTTTAAAATTTCTCAGGATCCAAAATTGAGAACGCGAACATAATCTGAAAATTTTTGGATTTTAGATTTTTTGCACACCGGTATGAGAAATTTTTTCTTAAGTTGTATTGCGGGAGAAGATTGTGTGCTAAAATCACATCCGACATAATATCCGCAGCTGTAGCCGCGCGGCTAAGGCGTCTGACTAAAAATCAGATCTCCTGTGGTGTCTGACTAGAAATCAGATTGCACTATGGAGCGAATGTTCGAGTCCTAGCGACCGAGGATTTTTTTTTTTTTTTGACTATATAGCGTAATATCTTTTTCAACGTATCTGTCGAGTTTCTATGAATCTTGATTGTATATTTCCATAACGCTATGAAATATATTTTATCTCGTCACCTTTACACTCTCTTAATTTTAGCCCAAACAATCCTCCATTTATTTGCACGCCGCTCATAAGCTAGCCATGCATTTGTAATATTTTCGGAAAAAAGTTGCAAATTAATAGACTTTCTGCAATTGAAGGAAGGCCCAGGGTTAATTACTAAAAGAGGACATTTGCTGATCCATGGTATTATGTGTTTTTAAAATTTCTCAGGATCCAAAATTGAGAACACGAACATAATCTGAAAATTTTTGGATTTTAGATTTTTTGCACACCGGTATGAGAAATTATTGTGTGCTAAAATCACATCCGAAATAATAGCCGCATCTATAGCTGAGTGGCTAAGGCGTCTGACAAAAAATCAGATCTCCTGTGGTGTCTGACAAGAAATCAGATTCCACTATGGAGAGAATGTTCGAGTCCTAGCGAGCGAGGAATTTTTTTTTTTTTACTATATAGCGGAATATCTTTTTCAACGTATTCGTAAAATTTCTATGAATCTTGATTGTATATTTCCATAACGCTATGAAGTATATTTTATCTCGTCACCTTTACGCTCTCTTAATTTTAGCACAAACAATCGTCCATTTATTTACACGCCGCTCATAAGCTAGCCATTCATTTGTAATATTT
>NW_022874042.1:0-1172 GCF_010883055.1 Belonocnema kinseyi
TTTATATCAATAAAATAAAAGTGATTATTAATCAATTTATCTTTCCGTATATTTCGATAAAAAAGTGTTTTCTTCTACCAAAACACTCGAAAAATAATGCAAAGTTTGCACTTTTGTTTATTTATTGTTATTGACATACCTTTCCTTTTGGCGGGCTTCTCTCGAAATTAAATTATATTCGAAACTACAGTTTTAATATGAATACAATAAAAGTGATTATTAATCAATTTATCTTTCCGTAGATTTCGATAAAAAAGTGTTTTCTTCTACCAAAACACTCGAAAAATAATGCAAAATTTGCACTCTTGTTTATTTAATGTTGATTGACATACCTTTCCATTTGGCGGGCTTCTCTCGAAATTAAATTATATTCGAAACTACAGTTTTATATCAATAAAATAAAACTGATTATTAATCAATTTGTCTTTCCGTAGGTTTCGATAAAAAAGTGTTTTCTTCTACCAAAACACTTGAAAAATAATGCAATATTCGCACTTTTGATTATTTCCTGTTGATTGATATACTTTTCTATTTGCTGGGCTTCTCTTGAAATTAAATTATATGAGAAACTACAGCTTTAGTATCAATAAAATAAAAGTGATTATTAATCAATTTATCTTTCCGTAGATTTCGATAAAAAAATGTTTTCTTCTACCAAAGCACTCGAAAAATAATGCAATATTTGCACTTTTGATTATTTACTGTTGATTGATATACTTTTCTATTTGGCGGGCTTCTCTCGAAATTAAATTATATTAGAAACTACAGTTTTATATCAATAAAATATAAGTGATTATTAATCAATTTATCTTTCCGTAGATTTCGATAAAAAAGTGTTTTCTTCTACCAAAACACTCGAAAAATAATGCAAAATTTGCACTTTTGTTTATTTAATGTTGATTGACATACTTTTCTATCAGGCGGTCTTCTCTCGAAATTAAATTATATTCGAAACTACTGTTTTAATATCAATAAAATAAAAGTGATTATTAATCAATTTACCTTTCCGCAGATTTCGATAAAAAAGTGTTTTCTTCTACCAAAACACTCGAAAAATAATGCAAAATTTGCACTTTTGTTTATTTAATGTTGATTCACATACCTTTCCATTTGGCGGGCTTCTCTCGAAATTAAATTATATTCGAAACTACAGTTTTATATCAATAAAATAA
>NW_022874043.1:0-1774 GCF_010883055.1 Belonocnema kinseyi
ATTAAGAACGTCTTTCCGATTAATTATAATAATCGCATTTTCAAGATTTATTATTTAAACTACTTTCATGAGCAAATTAATAGTTTGGGCATTTTTTGAAAAGTAGGCCTAATTTGTTTACGGAATCAACAAAGAATATATTTCTAATCACATTTTCCTACGACACCTTGCAAATTTACAATAAAGATTTATTATACAAATAAATTTCATAAACAAATTCAGAGCTTAACTTTTTTTTAGATTTTGAACCATTTGAACATTTTAAACAAATTAATTTTTATAAGAAAATGTATGCAATATATATTTAATAAGAATTAAAAAAGAAATTAAAACTCTATTATGGTAAAAACTTTCATTTTCATTAGTTTCAGTAAGTATCTATTTTTATTAATTTCTTAAAGTTATTTCATAATCTCTTCAGTTAAATATTTTGCTTTATCAAGATTTTCTGCAGTATATTTTTTCTTGCAATACTTTTCTCCATATATTTTACTGTGATTAATCAGTCGAACATATGACCAGTATTATTATCACTTGTTGTAATATGATTTTTACCTTCTCATCAGAGAAGGTATTAGATTTGTGTAAAATTTCACCAGCCAGTTTTTGTCAAATGTCTACATTTTGAGACAACCTAAATCCGAAAAAACAGGTTTTTACGAATGTGTCTATCTGTTTGTATGTCTGTATGTCTGTATGTCTGTGAACACGATAACTTTTGAAAAAAGGAATCTATTAGATTGCCCTTTGGTACACTCGTTTAATGTCCTAAACTAAAGGTCAAGTTCGTTAGCCAGCCATTTCGGATGAAAATTCAAAAAGTGGGCACTTTTTTAATATTTTCGAGACCACTTTTTTAAAAATTCAAAAATTCTTTGTATGTTTATTCATAGTGTTAAAAAAATTTTACAATTTATCCTCATTACTTTTTTCGAAAAATCAAAAATTACTAGAGTTACAGCATTTTTAAAATCAAAAAAAAAAAAAAACAATTAAAATGAACAATTTAGGCCAAACAACGCATGATAAGAAAAAAAAGTCTGGAGAAGAAAAACATTGCTTTTTGAAAGCCCTACAAGATTATGATAACGACTTTTTCAATTTGATCAAAAAGTTGAAAATTCCAAATTTGATCATACAAAAAAATTTCGAAACCACATTTTTTCAAGATTTAAAAATTTTATGTACGTTTTTTCATAGTACTCAGAAACTTAAACAATTTATCCCCATGACTTTTTTCTATAAAAAGAAAATTATCAGAGTTAGAGCATTTTCAAAATTCAAAAAAACAAACTGAAATTAACATTTTAAGCCAAAAAACGCATGATATGAAAAAAAGCCAGGAGAAGAAAAACTTAGCCTTTTGAAAGCCCTACAGGACTACGATAACAACTTTTTCAATTTTGCCGAAAAGTAGAACATTCCAAATTTGATCGTACCAAAAATAATGAAAAATTCCAAAATTCCATGTTTTCGTAAAACTATGCAAGATACAAAAAAAGTGAAAAGGCTCAAATGGCGCGCCCTGGAACGAACTACAAATTGATAATGAATCTCTTTTCGATATAAGCTACGAAAAAAATGAGACAAAAATTGTTCATCCAAAAAAGAGCTATAATTTTTTATAGGACACACGGAGAAAAATGGATGTTCAAATGTAGATGTTCGCAGAGTGAGATTGTAGCACCTAATACGCAGATATTGATGCCAAGCATTTAACATCTTTTTGAGATGTTAGGCGTACAAATATTTTTATGTTAAACTGAAACACATT
>NW_022874044.1:0-1061 GCF_010883055.1 Belonocnema kinseyi
ATACTTATAATAAAAACAGTATAAAATATATGAAGCATCGGTTAAATAAAAAATCTTAAGGGATTTAGTTCGAAAATTTTAATTTCTAGGTCTCTCAATTTTCTATAGTTCAATTTCAGTCTTTAGGTACAAGCCACCTAACCTATAATTAGTGGGATAAAAAAAGAAAATTTTTTGTGTTTTTAAGTTTTCAAATATCGACCATTAAACTTGTAAATTTTAAAACTTTATGTCTGCATCAGCCTCCTGTCACCGAAAGTTGAAAAAAACTCTTTAAAATGTATCAAAAAAACAGTTTATTTATATAATTATTGTGTAAATGACACAGTTGATTTTTCTAATAGTGTTTTTTTTATCGAATCATTTCCATTAATTATCGCTCCGGTATGAAAGTGCCCGAAGACCTCGAATAAAAGAGTTAGAAGCTTTTTAATAATTATAAATGATCTGAGGAGAAATGGTTTCGATTTTGTGTTAAAAGAATGATTTTAAATTTTTAATATTTTTAAATGTGGATAAAAAGTATATAGAAGACGTTGAGACCATTTTTTTTTTTAATTTTTCAAGTTTTACAAATTTTTTAGGTAATCTGAATTCTGTCAGAATGTGGAAAAAGTTCTTGAAATTCATGGGAGATTTTTTAATTTTTAAAAAGGGCTTAAAAGATTCTCAAGCAAAATTTTGCAATCTTGTCATATTACGTAATTTTGGAAAAAATTTGAGTAAGTTTGAGAGATATTCAAAATTTTTGAAATGATTCCAAAATAAATAAAACTTGTAAAGTTTTTTTCTAAATTTCGTAAAGTTTCACGAAAATGAAATATATTTTTTAAGGTTCCTAGGAAAAATTAAAATAACTATTTATTTCGAAAAATTAATTTGAAGAAATTATTTAAAAAGATTTTAGAAAATTTCAAAGATGGTCAAAGAAAAAGCTGACAGATGTTAGGGCAATTTTCAAAATCTTGCAGAATAAATAAAAAATGCAGAAAAAATTTGAATAATTTTTAGAAATTAGAAGGCTTAGAAGGTCTGACAAAATTAAAAAACAAGAAGAATTT
>NW_022874045.1:0-1108 GCF_010883055.1 Belonocnema kinseyi
AGTTAAAACACCAATTATTTGATAGAAAATTAATTTATTTTGTTAAAAAGTAAACTTTTGGGTTGAAAATTGATATATTTTGTTAATTAGATTTTTTCCTAATATTAAAAAAATGCAAAATAAAAAAATTGCCTTAAAATCGTCCTGATTCTTTTTTGTTTTTAATTTTTAAATGCTCACTTAAAATTAATTTTTCAAAACAAAAAATTATTTTCAATTTTCTTAGCAATCACAACCATTTTTGTTATTCTTTTCAAATATTTTACAATTCTCAAAAAGCTTAACTTTTTTTATAATCTGCACAAATCTACATCGTCTTTCAAATTATTTGAAATAATTTGAAGTGACCAAGATTTTCGACCAAGAAAATTAATGATCTACAAAAAAGACAAGTTTTAAACAAAATACATGAATTACTTACATACACGAATAAATCAAAAAGACGAATTATCTACAAAAAGTTGAATTTTTTAACGAAAAATATGAGTTGTTAATCAAAGAGTTAAACTTTCAACCAAATAGTTAAATTTTCAAATATAATTATAAAACCTTGTTTAAAAAAACGTATTTTTTACAAAGTATTTCAACTCTTAGTGAAATAATCAAATTTTAAACCCAAGGTGATGTACAATTCATATTTTAACCAAACAATTGCATTTTTGACCAAAAATGATACATTTTCAACCAAAAAGATTAAATTTCTACTAAAAAAGGTCAATTCAATTTTAATACATTCTTAAATTATAAAGTAAAAAAGAGTATTATCTACAAAAAAGCTGAATTTTTAACCTAATTTAAAGGAAAATAGTTGAATTTTCAACTATAATTCTGAATCCTTAATAAGAAAACATAAATTTTTTTACTAAGTAGTTCAACTTTAAGTGAATAATCGAATTTTTCACCCAAAAAATTATGATTTTAATTTTTAACAATATAGTTACATATACAACAAAACGACTTTGCAACCAAAAAATATTTACAGTTGATAATTCAACCGAAAAATGGTAACCAAAAATGGTATAGATTAATTGTCAATTTCAAAAATGTATTTTCAACGAAAGAGATGAACCTTCAAATAAAAGAAATAAAGATTTTAACAAAGTAGTTG
>NW_022874046.1:0-1082 GCF_010883055.1 Belonocnema kinseyi
GAGGGATGAAGAACTATTCCGCACCGGGACCAGATTGTATCAAAACCTTCTGGTGGAAGAAGTTTTCTTCTACCCATCAGCATTTGGCCCGTATTTTCACCTTATATCTGAAGTCTGACGAACCTATTCCAGAGTGGTTGGTGGAAGGGCGCACAATACTCCTGCCGAATATAGGCAACTTAGCAGACCCGAAGAACTACAGGCCAATAACTTGTCTGAACACGCTTTATAAGGTATTCAGAGCTATCCCAAATGATAGGATTGTTCGGGCAATTGAACCTGTGTGGCAAGAAATGTATGAACAACGAGGCTCAAAGAAAGGCGTAGCCGGATGTCGGGAGAACCTGCTCATCGATAGATGTGTCTGCAAAGATGCAGCATTCTACCAGCGTGACCTATCGATGGCCTGGATTGATTATCGGAAAGCTTTCTATTCTACATCCCATAGACTTATCATCTCTCTTTTGGAAATCTTAAAGGTACATCCGCAAATAGTTGGGTGCATAGAGAGATTGAGGCCGCTTTGGAAAACCAGATTTACTATCTCATCTGGCAAAAATCGTGTGACAACTAACAAGGTCACGTTTCAGAGAGGTGTCTTTCAGGGCGACACTATGAGCCCACTCCTCTTTTGCCTTGCATTATTGCTACTATCTCTAGCACTTCGCCATTCCTGAGCTCGTTGATAGAAGTGACATACGACACCTTTGCGCTGGAGAGACTTATACGTACCTGGGCGTGCCACAGAGCCGCATTCAGGATGTGACTTCTGTAAAGGATACTCTCCGAAGCAGATGCAAACGTCTCATCCGACAGATTTGGTCGTCCTAACTGTCGGCGAGAAGCAAAGTATCTACAACGAACATGCTTGCCGTCCCGGTACTACTCTATTCATTTGGAGTAGTTCCATGGACGAAGAACGAGCTCAGATCTCTTAATATCGGGATAAGAAAGGTTATGCACATGAACAAAAGCATGGGTCTTAAGTCTTCCGTTCCGCGACTGTATATCTCACGCCGTCAAGGGGGTCGCGGAATATTGAGTCTTGAATGTCTTCACCACAGGATTATTCTGGGTACAGC
>NW_022874047.1:0-1734 GCF_010883055.1 Belonocnema kinseyi
TGTAACTTCCCAGAAAGCAGAAGAAGGGTACGTACGTCATATTTAGTAAAATTAAGTCCTGAAGTTGTATGTAAATAAAAATAATTGTCGTCGATTAATTTTCGAGGGGGCGTGTTGAGTATTAGAAAGAATATTGGAATGCGTGAGATTGTAAAGCAAAAGTTAAGCTCCTCTCACGATTCTAAGAATGCATAGAGAAGTAAGTGTTTAGTTTTATGGTTTTGGTGTGAAGTGACGAATGCCATGATCTGGAGTACAGGGCTGACTGTTTTAAAAAGGGCGTGAGTGGGACATTTTTATGACCTAAGTCTAGGACCTTAGTCGACAGTCGTTTTGCTTCACTCATATGAATTAGACGTACCTTTCTTCTGCAATTTGAATAAACTGTTTGTCTATAGAATTAAAACGCAGTATTTTTATCTCTTTAAAGAGAGCAATTTCCTATACAAACTAAGAAACATTAAACTATAACTCTCGCTAAAACCTTTAAATAATGTTTAGTTAATACATTTTTTAATTTCTACTTTCATTTCTAAAATTTTTCTTTATTAATAAAATCTTAGACTAGTTCCAGAAAATGTGAGTTTTTGTAAAATTAGTTAATAATTAATTAATCATTTCACAACATAAAAAGCATTACACAATTATTTTAATGAAAACATTCAAATAATGTTTACGTTATATTCTCATTCAGATTTAAAACTGGATTTCCCTACATTTTATTTATTAATAAGCTTTCTATCCTAGTTAAAAAAATTAAAATATGTGTACATATAATTTAGAAAATTGAATTTAAATACTCATTTCACAATATCGGAGGCACCATAAAAAATTATATAATTGTAATATAATTATTTAAAAGAAAAAAAGAAACGTCTATTAGGAAAGTGATAGCCAATATTTAATTACATAATCTGAAAGGAAATAACATATTTATGTTACTAAATATTAAAAATTAAATCCAATCTTTACGTAATTTGATATTTTATTTTTTATTATTAAATTTTAATCTATATTATAATATTATAAAACTTAATGACTTCACAATATATCTATTCATTTAATAATCTTTTATATTATTTGACAAAATTAGATTTTAAGATAAAATTTTAAAAATTATTACTTCAACAAATATAGCTCTAATATTAAATAGTTAATAAATTTAAATCAGATAACGTTAGAATAAAAATACGTTATTATTTAATTTTAATCTAAAAATAATAAGTTCTTCAACATTAAATCATTAACATAATTAAAAAATAATTATAATAAATTTATATTATTGTAATTTAGCTTATAAGAACTTTACGTTTTGATGAAACATTTAATTATAATTTATATAATAATATTATTAAACTTGATGATTTCGCAATATATCTATTAATTTAATAATCGTTGACATTATTTAAAAGAATAAAATTTTAAGATAAACTTAAAATAAATATTACTTTAACATTGAATAAACCAATTAAAAATACCAATTAAAAATTTATTATCAAAAATAACAGCTGTTATTGAAAGTGAAAATAAAGAAACAAATTAAAATAATTCTTGGCTATCGATAAAAGTAGAAATCTAGTTTTAAGTTCGATTAATTTTATATATTTAAAACAGAGGTCGCCAGTCGCCATAAATTGTAACAAGCCGACAGTCTTTTACCGCGCGAAAATTCAAATATTTTAGATTTAATAAAAGAATAATTAATAAAAGTATGAAAAATAAGATTTCTATAAT
>NW_022874048.1:0-1234 GCF_010883055.1 Belonocnema kinseyi
TTTGCAGGAAATAAAAATGGAACTTTCCCATGATCCTCTTTTCACATGAAAAAAGCCCATTAGAGAAACAATTGATCTGAAAGCTCGCTCTGCTATTGGTTTCTGACTGTCCCTATTCGACATAACAGTCCCAATTCGTTCACTCCCACTCTAATTCTTGTACACTGAGTATGTTCATTCGAAATTTTCGTTCAATGATATGATCGCTCGTTATGCAACAAGCCGATGATTTGCAATACTCATAGTGATCGTGTTATATTTACATAAATGAAAGGACGTTTCGTACAAGCAAAAAGTGATTTCTATTTTTGTTTATACTTCTGCGACGGTTCACATGCGCATTTGTGCCAAATAAAACTGAAATGCTACTGTTTATGCCCAACCTGTACATTTTATAAACATTTTAAAAGACGGTGAAAAAGTGACAAATTCCAAAATACGTGAAAAAAGTGAATTTGTGACAACCTTTGTTGAGAGAATTTTATAACTTTAAACGAACATTGTGGCGGAAACATGGCCGATATAAAATTCGATGAAAGGACCACCGGTCACTATCAAACTTCAGGAAAAAGAAAGTCTACAAAGTGGTCATGTAGAAAAAGGTAAGCTTATTAATTTCAATTTATGTATGATGTTTCAAAACATTTTTAAAAGGTTTCTTTGACTTCTGCTAGTAAGACAGTTTTTATTCTTGCAGTTAAATTAAAACTAAATTTGCACTAAATTCGTGCATATTGCCGATGTCGATATTTTTATACGGTAATACAAGCTTCATGGATCTCAAATATCCTGTAATTCCATTAAACATAAATTACATGATATCCCTGGACTTTTACTGAAAGCAATGTCTACAGTTCCGAAATTTTCCGTAACTCTAATCCCTTATCCAGTCCGTTCAGGGACAAGTTTACGGAAAATTCCGTAACCATAGACAGCTCATTTATTGAAACATTTACAGTTCTATAAAATTCTTTTTAATCCTCGGAAATTCATTAAAATAGCTTATAGAAAGCCTTTGAAATCCTTAAAAAGTACTGAAATCATGCAAAATATTATGAAATATTTCGGAGTTGAATATTTGAAAACTGTTTAAAAATTTAGAAACCATATAAGTCTTCTGTTATCCCTTTACATTTTTTGAATACATCTTACTTTACAATAAACTGAAATATAATTAATGATTTTGCGAATGATAGTAATTTCAGAAATTGTGGAAAAACTTTGAAGCTTTGCT
>NW_022874049.1:0-1320 GCF_010883055.1 Belonocnema kinseyi
TATCCAGAATTTTAAAACCAGTATCAGGAAAAACTGATTCATTTGTTAAAGATAGTTGGGACTTCAAAAACTGTCTAAAAAATCAAAAAATTCCAAATTCTTTTTCCATGATTTCACTAGATGTTTTTTCCATGTTCGACAATATACCTTTAGATTTAGCCTTGGATGTTGTTGAAGAAAAATTAAATCTCAATAAAAATCTTACAAAAATTTCAAAAAATGAAATTCTAGTGGCAATAAAAACTGTTTTTAATAACACTATTTATGCACTCAATAACAAATACTATAAACAAGTTTTTGGTTGTCCTATGGGTTCTCCCTTATGTCCGATCATTTCCAATTTAGTATTAGAAGATGTCGAAAGTAGAGCCCTTAAAAATTTAAAATTCAAACCTTTAATATATAAAAGATATGTCGATGACATTTTTGCTATAATTCCTACTGACAAAATTAATGAATTTGTTCAAACTTTTAACAATGTAGAAGACTCTTTAAATTTTACACATGAAATTGAAAATAATAATACCATACAATTTTTAGACATTTCGATTAAAAAAACACCTGAAGGTAACATTTTTACAGATTGGTTTAGAAAACCAACATGGTCTGGTCAATATCTAAATTATAACTCCAATCATGAATTCAGTCAAAAGATTGGCTTAATAAAAGGACTAATTGATATGGCTATAAAATTAAGTGATTTTAATTTAAGGAAAAACAATTTAAACTTAATAAAAGAAACTTTAAAATTAAATAATTACCCGTTACCATTAATAAACAGCATTATAAAAGAACGTATCCATGAAATCTACAATAGTACAGGTAAAAACAATAAAAAAGAAAAATGGTTAAAAGAACATAACAAATTTGACATTAAAGTATCTTTCCCTTATATACAAGGTTTATCTAAAAGACTCAGAGCAGCACTTAGAAAACATAAAATTTCTGCTTATTTTCAAAATAATCATAAATTAGGAAACACTTTTCAGAACATTAAAGACTCTGATTTAAAAGAGAATTTATCAAATGTGGTATATTTAATTAAATGCAAACAATGCAATAAAGTTTACATAGGTGAAACTGGCAGGAGACTAAAAAATAGAATTACAGAGCACAAAAGAGATTGTCGAATAGGAAACCAAAACACAGGACTATCGAAACATGCATGGACACATAATCATTATTTTGATTTTACTTTTAACAATATAAAAATATTAGGAAAAGAAAAAAACACATAAAAAAGGAGAATTTTAGAATCAATTTTCATTAAAAAATACAAAAGGAACTCCATAAATTTACAAACTGAAATAGAAAATTTTG
>NW_022874050.1:0-1930 GCF_010883055.1 Belonocnema kinseyi
AACAAATTTCCAACAAAATACTTACATTTTCTACTAAAATAATAAATTTTCAACAACAAAAGAAGTTTTAATTTTTGATTAAAAACTGTTGAACCTTAAAAATAATAGCGTAATTTGTATTTGTTAACCAGAAATCTCTCAAATGTTAAAAACATAAAAAATTTTTAACGGTTATTTCGTATTTTAAAATAATTTAATTTAAAAAATTGTAAAATTAAAAGGTGTTAAAATTTTGTGTTTTATACGTATGAATTATTGAGCGTTTAAATGAAATATTTCTGAATTGAAAATTTTTTTCAAAGCAATTGTATGTAATTCTGAAGTGGATCAGAGATTTTTTGAAAACAAAAATAATTCAGATCTGGGACAAGCCATTATAAACAACAATTAAAAACTATACAAATTTGAATAGAGTGGTTAGAAATAAAAAGCCTTGATTTGTTAAAATTGTAGTGAGCTAAATCTTAAGTTTGAAAGCTACAATTTTAATTTAGAATAATATTCAATATTAATTTAAAGCTTGAAATTATTTGAAATAATTTGACACACGATGTAGATTTTTGCAGATTAAAAAAAAAAGCTTTTGAGAATTGCAAAATATTCAAAAAGAATAACAAAAATTGTTGTGATTGCTAAGAAAATTGAAAATGATTTTTTAGTTTGAAAAATTAATTTTAAGTGAGTATTTGAAATGATTTTAAAAATTAAAAAAAAGGAATCAGGACGATTTTAAAGCAATTTTTTTATTTTGCAGTTTTTTTAATTTTAGGAAAAAAATCTGATTAACACAATAAATCAATTTTCAACCCAAAAGTTTACTTTTCAACAAAATAAATTAATTTTCTATCAAATAATTGGTGTTTTAACTAATAAAATGTACAGGATAAAGTTTCAAACAAAAATGGAATAGTACAATTTCTAAATAAAAACTGTGCTAAAAAATTGAATTGAACAAGACAAAAAAAAACGAATTTTCAACAAAATTGTTAAATTTTCAAGAGAAAAGTTGAATTTTTGACCAAGATGATTAATGTTCTATACAAAAACAAAACGATTGTCCAACTTAACCAATATAATCGATTAATTTTTAATCAATCATATAATAGTTAGATTTTCAGATAAAGATAAATAATTTTTTAAAGAAAAAATTAATTTTAAACAAAGTTGTTAAATTTTCGACCAATCAGATGAACTTTCGACGAAGAAAATTGATAATCTAGAAAAAAAGACAAATCTTAAACAAAATACATGAATTTTTAAAGAAATTATTTAATTTTAAAGTAAAAAAGACGAATTATCTACAAAAAATTGAAATTTTTAAGCGAAAAATATGAGTTTTCAACCAAAGAGTTAAACTTTCAACCAAATAGTTACATTTTCAATCATAATTAAAAAGCCTTGTTAAAAAAACGTATTTCTTTTGACAAAGTAGTTTAAATCTTAATGAAATAATCGACTTTCAAACCCAAGAAGATGCACAGTTGATATTTTAACCAAACAATTGCATTTTTGACCAAAAATGATAAAATTTTCAACCAAAAGGATTAAATTTCTACTAAATAAGGTCAATCTCCAACAAAATACATGAACTTTCAACGATATTATTTAATTTTAAAAACAAAAAGAGTATTTCCACCCAAAACTTAGAATTTTAATTTTTAACAATATATTTGCATTTACAACAGAACGACTTTACAACCAAAACATATTTATAGTTCATAATTCAACCGAAAAATGTTATTTTTAATCAAAAAGTATAAATTTTTCATAAAACAATTTAATTTCTACAAATAAAGACGACCTTTTAACAAAACACATGATTTCTTATCCAAAAATGGTATTGATTGATTGTCAGTTTCAAAAATGTATTTTCAACGAAAGAGATGAACCTTCAAATAAAAAAATAGACTATTATAATATAACATAATTA
>NW_022874051.1:0-1205 GCF_010883055.1 Belonocnema kinseyi
ACTCATGAATGTGAGATTAATAATGTTATTAACTATCTTGATTTAAAAATTATAAAAACTCCAAATGGTGATTTATTAACCAATTGGTATAAAAAACCGTCTGGGTCTGGTAGATATTTAAACTATAATTCACATAATTTATTTGGGCATAAAATTGGTTTAATTAAGGGTTTAGTTGATAGATGTGTAAAATTATCTGACATTCAATTTAGAAAAGAAAATTTAAATCTATTAAAAACAACTTTAGTACAGAATAACTATCCTCTTGAGTTTGTAAATGACATCATTAAAGAACGCATTCATGAGATTTACAATAACAGTAATCAAATTAACAAATAAAGAAATTGGAGTGATACTTACAATAGATTTAATTTAAATGTTACTTTGCCTTACATTCAGGGCCTATCAGAAAGATTAAGAAACTCACTTAAAAAATTTAATATTAATGTTTATTTTAAAAACACTAATACATTAGATAATTATTTGTCAAGAAGAAAGGACGTCGATTCCATTGAAAATTTATCTGGTGTTATTTATTTAATTAAATGTAAATGTTGTAATAAAGTTTATATAGGTGAAACTGGCAGGAGATTAAAAACTAGAATTGCTGAACACGAAAGAGATTGTGAAGTTGGGAATTTTAACACAGGTTTGTCGCAACATTCTTGGAATTTCAATCATTACTTTCATTTTGATTTTAAACGTATTAAAATATTAGCTACAGAAAAAAATACTTATCAACGACGTATTATTGAGTCTATTTTTATAAACAAATATCGTAAAATTTCTGTTAATTTACGGACTGAAATTCTAAATATCAATAAAATTTATCAGAGTATTATAAAATAATGTTTTTAATATTAATCATCTCTATATGTATATATGTGTATATGTATGTATGCTATATGTGTGTATATATATATGCATATGTGTGGATGTGTACATATACACATTTTTAAAAAATTTTTTAAATTTCTAATTTCAAATTTAAACTCAATTACGCGCTTCCACATCAGTGGTTTTCAATAGAAACTTGCCTATTGCATCATCGTTCATTACGTATTCTTCATGTATTTCTAAAACTGTCAATTTCTGTTCGTCCGTCCAACTTAAATTGGGTTTGTGAACTTTAGGGAGAGCATAAGCTTTTGCTATAACACTATTGTGAGTTTTTAAATGGTATGCACATTGGTCGTTAATTAATC
>NW_022874052.1:0-3140 GCF_010883055.1 Belonocnema kinseyi
ACTTTTTTATTGCAAATTCGGATTCAGCGTCGAAAAATACATAAGAATATATAGGTCTGGTCAATTGCACAGACACTTTTTTTTTGTGGGCCTGTGTAATCAATTCAAATTAGGTATTAAAATTTTTAAAAAATTCCGTTACTATTCGTTACCGGGGAATTTCCTCTACTTTGCCGGGAATTTCTACTGTTACCGGTAATTTCAGGTAACGAACCAACACTAGGCAAAGATATTATAAACGTAGATGCGGTGCGAGCTTAGTTACCCGCCATAAATATAGACGGCGCGTCCGGCGAAAAAAGTCACTTCCCCTCTACCCACCGCTCCCCGTAAATAGCACTATCCCATATAGTTTGCCAAGAGCCACTTGGAGCGCTGTAAGCAACTCTCGGCACACCTTCGAGGCTTCGAGGCGCACTGATGGTTAACTTAGCTTGGACAAGAACCATTTAAATTAAAATTAAATTGCGAACATTTCATAACAAACGTAAAATATCCACGCTTTGTAAGACATGGTTATTTTAATAGATACCAGAGAGAAAATTAAATGTATAATTTATATTTCTGTTTCATATATTTTGTAATATTTCTAAAGTTATTTGATTATTTCCAAATATATCTTTTTTATTTCTCATTTATTCTAACAGATAAAACTTTTAGTGCAATATCTATACATTGTTCTTTAATATTATTAAGTGTTTATTTTTATATTTGTACAGTTTGCAATTTCTAGAGATATTTTAGTCTATTCGACTAATGAATTTCTCGCATGTATTTTAAAATTTCTTAATTATTACGTTTCGATCACTGACAATGAGTGAATGGCAGAGTAATAATAAGTTCATAAATCTGTAACTGCTCTCTGGGTCAAACCTATATTTGGTGTTAGGATTTCTCTACTTTGAATCAGAAAACTTTGAACCCTCAGAGCAGGGGCTAATATATATATATATATATTTAAATAAAAAACATGGGTGAATTTATTTGACTCAGAGGACGATTTGGTGAACATGTCCGTTGAAATTTCTCAAATGTGATTTTTTTGGGCCCCAAATTAATTAAAACTTTTAACCCAATACTTCGAAATTTAAAATTCATTAATTTTCATGATATTCATGTCAAATTTCATGAATTAGGAAGATTTATAATTGAGAATTCTTTACTTTTAATCTTGAAAATCATGACAGTTTATATGAATTTTTATTTTATTTTGTTATTGAATTCAATTTAATTAGAATTTTGTTAGATTTCAATTAATTAATTTATTTGTTATTTATTTTATTTATACATCATTTATAATTCAAGAGTTTCTGATTGCAAATATTCTAAATTAAAGAGTTTTAAATTGCAGATCGTTAAAATTAAAGAATTTTCCATTGTAAGTCTTCAAAATTGAACTTTTCAAAAAAAATTTCATATTATACCTTTAAAATATAAATCTTGAAAACTAAATAATTTGAAATTCCAAATCTTCAACATTTCAAATCACGGCAGTACTCAGAGTACAGATATTTTTTACATTCTCATAAAAAAAGTTATTACATTTGTGTAAAATTTTACGTCTGGACACGAAATACAGGTTTTTACGTCAGAAACTAAAGATAAAGTTGATTGGCTACTTTTGGTGAAAATTCAGAAAGTTACAGAATTTTCAAAATTTCTGAGACAATTTTTTTCAAGATTTAAAAATTCCATGTACAGGTATTCGTAATAATTGGAAATCCGAACAATTTAACTCATCGACTTCTTTTGATAAAAAGAATATTACCAGAATTTATAACGTTTTCAACAAATTAAAAAAAATACCAAAATGAAAATTGTAAACTAACCAGCGCGAGATTTGAAAAAAAAACTCGAGAGAAGAAAAACGTTGCTTTTTGAGAGCCCTACAAGATTATCATAACAACTTTTCAGATTGTTTTGAATAATCGAAAATTCAAATTTTGAAAGAACCAAAAATAATGAAAAATCATAAATTTAATTTAGTGATCAAACTGTGCAAGATGCGGAGAAAAGAAGAGAAATAAAAAAATGTGCACCTTAAAAAGATCCAAAAGTTTTTTATCAATTACTTTTTGATACGAAGGGTAGTTTTTGTTTTATTCGTAAAGAAAACAACATTAAAAATATAAGATATAAGTGTTTGGACAAACGACATAAGTAATGAAAAAAATAAATAGATAAAAGTTGTTTACCTAAAAAAGAGCTAATGAATGTGTTATTAATCTAAAATGCTATTAAAAATTTTCTGTGTTATTAATGTTACTAATGTCGCAACATTTCAGAAATCTGAACACTTTCTTCGAGACATTCGATAAGCACACATAAGGAGATTACATACTTAAAGAATACATAATAAGGAGTAAATGAAAACAAATTCACGAATTGGATAATGTTTGGATGAAACCAGACATAATCAAGGATGTTCAGAAATCATTGATTAAAATTCACCTATAAAGCACCAAGGTTCAAAATGTCATTCTTTGACTATCGCAATTTTTTTTACAATTATAAAATGTCATATAAATAAAAAGTTAAACTTTACGTACCAAAAAAATAAGTAAAGAAAGAAGATAAACAAAGCAACCTCGCAATCCCTGTAATGCATGTTTGTTTTCTTTATTTTGCCCTTTGTTATTTCTCAATTTTTTAATTCATAAAAAATATATTTGTCAATATTTTGGTCTTAATTTAACAAAGATTGTATAGATGACAAAATTTAATTTAGATTGTGTCAAAATATAAATGCAATAAGAAAATTATTATGAACTGAAAAAATTTAAATTTCAAATTGGTTAAGCACGAAATTTCTCTTTAAGATTCAAAGCTAAACTTCAAATGCAAACGCATTTTCTGGTAAAGTTTAACTTTTCAATTTTCACAACACTCATTCTTGGGAAGGTAAATATAAAAAATAAATACGTTTCCGGTTGAAAGCAAGGTCCAGTAGTACAACTTAAACTATTTGGAAATTATCTTCTTTGGGCAAAAATTATAAGCCCTTTTTATAAATTATTTTATAAATAGCTGTTTCCTTCATCACGAAATCACAAACAAAAAATCAGATTTTATAATTGTGTTTCTTTTCACTTCTTTCTACTCCAAAATAGTTATTAGATGGAAGAAAATTGTTTCTTATA
>NW_022874053.1:0-1375 GCF_010883055.1 Belonocnema kinseyi
TGAAAATTTTATCATTTTTGGTCAAAAATGCAATTGTTTGGTTAAAATATCAACAGTACATCTTCTTGGGTTTGAAAGTCGATTATTTCACTAAGAGTTGAACTACTTTGTAAAAACAAAATACGTTTTTTTAACAACGTTTTTTAATTATGATTGAAAATTTAACTATTTGGTTGCAAGTTTAACTCTTTCATTGAAAACTCATATTTTTCGCTTAAAAATTTCAACTTTTTGTAGATAATTCGTCTTTTTTACTTTAAAATTAAATAACTCCTTTAAAAATTCACGTATTTTGTTTAAGATTTGTCTTTTTTTGTAGATTATCAATTTTCTTAGTCGAAAGTTAATTTTTGTTTGAAACTTTATCCTGTACATTTTATTAGTTAAAACACAAATTATTTGATAGAAAACTAATTTATTTTGTTGAAAAGTAAACTTAAAATTTAGCTCATTACAATTTTAACTAATCGAGGCTTTTTATTTCTAACCAATCTGTTCAAATTTGTATAGTTTTTAATTGTTGTTTATAATGGCTTGTCCCAGATCTGAATTATATATATATTTTTTTATAAATCTCTGATCCAATTCAGAAATACATACAATTGCTTTGAAAAAAATTTTTAATTCAGAAATATTTCACTTAAACGCTCAATAATTCATACGTATAAAACACAAACTTTTAACACCTTTTAATTTTACAATTTTTTCAATTAAATTATTTTAAAATACGAAATAACCGTTTAAAATTTTTTATGACTTTAACATTTTAGAGATTTCTGGTTAAAAAATACACATGACGCTATTATTTTTAAGGTGCAAAATGATAATAATTCACAAAAATTTCAGTTCGTAATATTCAAAATTGAACGATTAAATTAATTTTTTAACTAAAAACTTTTTAAAATAAAAGTTACATTGTTTTTATTTTAAGTTGTTCCAGATTGATATTTTTGCATTGTTATTTAGAGATAAAAATTTTAGTTCGCCAATTGAAAATGTTAGAAATTAACTTACTATCAAAATAATTGAATTTTCAACTAAAAAAAAAGAGAATAACAAATTTCCAACATTTTATGCCTGAAAGGCATAAAAAACCACCGAAAATGACTTACAAAAAAATTTGAGAATAAAAAAATAAAAAGAAGTTCTCCTCGCCTCTAACAAACTAACAATAAATAAAATCATTTTATAGAATGCATACATGAAAAAAAAATCGGGGTGCTTTCTGGCCGTGAGTTCCCTCGCCTCTCACAAACCGAAAATAAATAAAAAAATTTTATATAAAATATACATTAAAAAATCGGGGTGCTTTCTGAGCGTGAGTCCCCTCGCCTCTCACGAATGAAAAATAAATACAAGCATTTCATATATTATA
>NW_022874054.1:0-1405 GCF_010883055.1 Belonocnema kinseyi
TTATAATTCGTCTAATTGGTACTCTTGCCTTGTTTTTCAAATGAATAACATTCCTACTGCTTAATTTTCGGGCTTGGTTTCATAAATATGAACGCTCAACTCAGCCTTATGTAATTTGTGCAACTTATTGTTCACGGCGAGACCCCGTATATTCTAATAAGAAACGAGTCAGGAGGCCCTCACAGTTTGCGTTTTCATTTCTCCAAAACCAGTCCAAGTCTATTTGAATGCAACTCCCGACACGTGGCTAAAAAAGGGAGTTTGGTGTACAGGTTTGAATTGCATTATGCAGCTGAGATATTTTGTTTATTTTCCTAAAAATACTTTCTAATATAAGCCTATGAAAATTATATTAGAAATCCCTAAAGTGTATAGTGAGTCTGGGAATTTTATAGTAAAAGGGTGGGAGTGCAAAAGAGTGACAAAGAAAGGAGAGAGTAGGTAGAAAGAGAGAGGAATGAATGTTGATGGTGATAACAGGAGGGGCGGTAAGTGCTGGTCTGGGGAGGGAGCTGGAAGAGGAAAGAGCGGAAATTAATTTGACTGGGCGGGGATTTAAATCCTACAATACGGTACATTGAGCTGCGCAGTACCATTATGTGGTACATAAGGCTGCGGAGTACAGTCATCCAGGCGATAGGGCTGCGCATTAGATATATATAAAACGTAAATATGCACAGTTCTGAAAAACGTAGAGCTGCAAAGCAAACTCGTGTGGTATACAAGTGAGCAAAATAAAGGCATACTACATTTAGGAGTGCGCAGTGTATATACACTGTACGCCAGGCTGCGAGTTGGAGACCTGCGATGTGTAAAGGTGTACATGAGAGTTACATGACTCTTATAAATGCTCAGTACCGTCTTGAAGTACATAAATCTGAGCAGTACCCTAATAGAATATATTTGGCTGCGCAGTGAAGTTGTGTAATGTATAGGGCTGCTCAACGTAGCTCTACGTTACACATGGATGCGCAGTGAAGTCCGATGATGTGCAAGCTTGTGTAGCAGAGGTCTGTAATATTTTAAGCGGCGCACTTGTGTCTTTTGATGTGCATATCTGCATATAACTGTGAAGTGCCCGTAATCATTTAAATCCTGAAATGTGCAGGGATGCTTAGTAGAGTCATGCAGTACGCATGATTGTGCGGTATAGATATGTAATTTGCGGGCCTTCGTATTGGTGTAGTTAAATAATCAGGATGTGCATTAGCGAACTGCGCATCTCTATTATCTATAAATATCTACTGCGTAACCTTGGACATCGTAGACATAGATTGCGCAGTTTCACTTACGATACGTCTACGCATCCATATGTATCATATGTATCTAATGTGCAGCTTTACGTTTGATATTCCTCTACTGTGCAGCTCTAAACACTGAATGGCTACTGCGCCTATTGCCTTTC
>NW_022874055.1:0-1070 GCF_010883055.1 Belonocnema kinseyi
ATTATTAATCAATTTATGTTTCCGTAGATTTCGACAAAAAAGTGTTTTCTTCTACCAAAACACTCGAGAAATAATGCAAAATTTGCACTTTTGTTTATTTAATGTTGATTGGTTGACTTTTCTATTTGGGGGGCTTCTCTCGAAATTAAATTATATTCGAAACTTATATTCGAAAATTATATTGTTTATAATTTTGAAAATTTTATTTTACAATTGTGATGAACAATTCAGAGTTGTTAAGTGAAAAATAACATACCTTGAAGTATCTTGAATGAAAAAAACTTTTGGACAATGCAAAAAAGTTAGTTTCTGTAAAGACTGGACACAACACTCCTGTTTAGTCAGCGACGTGAGGGTAAGTCTCGTGCAGTGGTCGGCAAATTTTTTTCTTCATTTTCAGGTATGGTCAGGCTCCACCCGGCCTAATTTTTCTACAACTTTTCGGTCTATTCATGTATCTTAGTGTGAGTGAGCTTACTCCAGCAAGGGTATTTTGTATACAGGCATGTCAAAATAAGGAAATTTTAAAACTTTTAATTTTTCAATTAGCGATTTGAAAATAGCATTATCAGCATCTACGAATTTTTCCGATTCCAATGATATATTACTTGCCTAAAAAAGTTAAAAATTTGAAGGAGTTTATAATCAAGAAACATCAGATTGACAGTCAATTGAATACTGAATACTTCTCAAATTTTCAACCTTTATAGACAAATTACATGTTTTTGGAGTCGGAACAGTACGTAGGTGCCAAATATATTACTTTTAAGTCACTGATCGCAAAATTACGAATTTTTTAATCTCACATTTTTTTCCCATTTTATAACAAAGGACCCCTGAGGAAAGGAGTGGTCTGGCCAAGCTCGCAGGTACTACCCTAAAAGTAGGTCGTAGGGCAGCCAGGGCAAGAGCGTGCCGACCATTGGTCTTAGTCCGGGAGCTGGGTATGTTCCCGTATGCATTCAAGAGTAAAAGGTAAAAACTAGTTAATCTTATGTATTTTGACCCGCTGAATCCAATGGTACCGGTTAATTTTACGAGAAGTGGATAGGTTTTGTTTAAAACGCAAT
>NW_022874056.1:0-1041 GCF_010883055.1 Belonocnema kinseyi
GCTTCAACCCTTAACGTCAAAAATCATCCCCTCTCTGCCACGTAGATACAACTTTGTCAAAAAATAACTTTTTCAGAATTTTACAACGGGAATAGAGCCTCTAATTTTTGGGCTTCAACCCTTAACGTCAAAAGTCATCCCCTCTCTGCCACGTAGATACAACATTGTCAAAAAATAACCTTTTTCCGAATTTTATAACGGGAATAGAGTCTCTGATTTTGGGGCTCCTCGAAAATACCCGCTACGATTTTGGGGCTTCAACCCTTAACGTCCAAAATCAACCCCTCTCTGCCACGTGGATACAACTTTGTCAAAAAATAACTTTTTCGGAATTTTACAACGGGAATAGAGTCTCTGATTTTTGCTCTCCTCGAAAATATCTGCTCGATTTTTGGGCTTCAACGTTTAATGTCAAAAATTCTCCCCTCTCTGCCACGTAGATACAACTTTGTCAAAAAATAACTTTTTTCAGAATTTTACAACGAGAATAGAGCCTCTGATTTTTGGGCTTTAACCCTTAACGTCAAAAATCATCCCCTCTCTGCCACGTAGATACAACTTTGTAAAAAAATAACTTTTTTCGGAATTTTATAACGGGAATAGAGTCTCTGATTTTGGGGCTCCTCGAAAATACCCTCTACGATTTTGAGGCTTCAACCCTTAACGTCCAAAATCAACCCCTCTCTGCCACGTAGATACAACTTTGTCAAAAAATAACTTTTTTCAGAATCCTACAACGGGAATAGAGCCTATGATTTTTGTGCTCCTCGAAAATATCCGCTCGATTTTTGGGCTTCAACCCTTAACGTCAAAAATCATCCCCTCTCTGCCACGTAAATACAACTTTGTCAAAAAATAACTTTTTTCTGAAATTTACAACGGGAATAGAGTCTCTGATTTTTGGGCTCCTCGAAAATATCCGCTCGATTTTTGGGCTTGAACGTTTAACGTCAAAAATCATCCCCTCTCTGCCACGTAGATACAACTTTGTCAAAAAATAACTTTTTTCAGAATTTTACAACGGGAATAGAGTCTCTGATT
>NW_022874057.1:0-1282 GCF_010883055.1 Belonocnema kinseyi
TTATTTATAAATCCAAACTCAAAAGTCTTATTTACGAATTGACAATTTTAAAAATCGAACGGTGTAACAAAACTGTTTCATTTTCAACTAAAAATTAAAAAATAAACAAAGTTGCAACCAAATCCTTAAATTTTTAACGAAGGAGATGAATTTTCATTTAAAATAATAAATCTTCATAAAAAAAAGGCTTACATTTTTTATTAAAAACTGTTGAACTCATCCAAAAAGAAAAATTTTTCACAAAACAGTTGAATTTTCAGTCTTTAACTAAAATAATGAATTTTCAAAAAAACAAAGATAAAAGTTTTTTTTATTAAAAACAGTTGAAGTCATCCAAAAAAGTAAATTTTTTACCAAATAGTTGACTTTTCAGTCAAGAAAGAAATTTGTTTAAATTCCTTACATGTAATGCAAATTAATCGTGTGTTCGACCTCAGTTTAATTACATTCAAAATTATTTCTTAGCATAATTATATAGGTTGAAATTTTGATTTTAGTACCTTAGAATTAATAATTAATTGTTTACAGCATTTTGAACTTGAAACAGGTGGAAAAAGCCTGAAAGGCATAAAAAGCCACCGAAAATGACTTACACAAAAATTGGGGAATAAAAAAATAAAAAGAAGTTCTCCTCGCCTCTAACAAACTAACAATAAATAAAATCATTTTATAGAATGTATACATGAAAACAAAATCGGGGTGCTTTCTGGCCGTGAGTCCCCTCGCCTCTCAGAAACCGAAAATAAATAAAAACATTTTATATAAAATATACATTAAAAAATCGGGGTGCTTTCTGAGCGTGAGTCCCCTCACCTCTCACGAATGAAAAATAAATACAAGCATTTCATATATTATATAAATAAAAAACAATATCGGGGTGCTTTCTGAACGTGAGTCCCCTCGCCTCTCATAAGCAGAAAATAAATCAAATCATTACATATAATACATAAATAAAAAAAAATATCGGGGTGTTTTCTGAATGTGAGTCCCCTCGCCTCTCACAAACGAAAAATAAAAACTAAATATACTTCATTCACAGATACATTCAATCATCATTCGATCCGGCATGCTGTAAACAATTAATTCTGAATTCTAAGGTACTAAAATAGAAATTTCAACCTATATAATTATGCTAAGAAATAATTTTGAATGTAATTGTGGGTCCGGATGCAATAAGGGCACAAAAAATTTGAAAAATTTTTAATAATTTTTTTCTGATGCTCGGCGCGAATCGGACTTTTGTAACTTCCAGCGTTTCGTTTATCGAGCGAATTTTGAGCAA
>NW_022874058.1:0-2657 GCF_010883055.1 Belonocnema kinseyi
AGTATTTGTCAAATGTCATGATATTAGCACTTGTCACAAAATATTTTGGTAATTGCTTTTTTTAAATAACTTTTCCGAGTTTGACGGAGAATGGTTCAATTTAAAAAAAAATATGGTTTAATTTAAATATTTAATGAGTAGTTTAATTTAAAAGAAATTGATTTTTATCAAAGCAGTTTCATTTTTAACCAAATAGATGCATTTTTAACCTACAAACATGAATTTTTAACAATAAATGAAATAGTTGAATTTTTACAAAATAAAAAGATTAAACATATACCAAAAGAGATTAATTTTAAAATAAAAAATACGAATTTTGAACCAAGAGTGGTTTAATTATCTACCAAAAAATACGAATTTTCAACAAACTACATGAATTTTCTAACAAATAGTTCAATTTTCCAGTAAAAGAATTAATTTTCAACTAAACATGGGTTGGTTAAGCTTTTAAAAAAAGATGAATTTACAACGAAAAAATAATTAGTGAATATTTCACACAAAGAAAAATTCAACAGCTATGATTTTACTTTTGGACTAGAAGGAGATTTTCCAAAAGGTGCTTAAGCATTTACTCCAAAATTCGGAAGTTACCAAAATAAAAAAATTAACAATATTTTTTGTAAAAAGTGAATAAAAAGTCTGCCTTCTCATGCTTGCAAATGGAAATAAATTGTTAATTAATCTTGTGCGGAGTCAGAAAAACCTGAAACTTACATCCGATAATAAGATAGGTATATTTGAAATTTCCTGCTTCCACTGCTTATACTCCTTTAAGAATTTGGAGTACGGTCCCACTTTAGGGAACAACTCCGAAATTTTTTCTTCTGCGAGGAACTGGAAACAATCGTCGTCTATCTCCTCCTCTGTGTAAAAACGCGACAAGAAAGAAAAGAAAGAAAAAAAAGATTTAGCGTTGGCATCCCAGTCCGCTAAGGTAAACTGACCATTACTGAGGCAGTTACGAAAGCTAACCCACATAAACACAATTTTAAGAAGGTGGGTTAGGATTTGTTGTATAAAAACCATTATAATAAGTGGCTCATACATTATTTAATCGATAAGAACAGAAAATAGATTATTATTGTTAATGTTAATTAGTATAAATGGTTATTTTTTAAGCTAGTCAGATCGCCTATTAGTGGTACAAGAATTTTGAGGTTTATTCTTAAGTGGGACACAAGAAGCCAATACTGGTACAAGGAAAATCCAATGGGGTTTATCAAAATAAAATGGTACAAATAACTTACACTTATAGAATACATTTAAAACCAAGAATAGCTTTTTATAAATCATAAAAAATGTATTATTCTTTAATTTTTAATAAAATTCATATGAACATCTTAACATTTCTCTTGCCCAAATAATAAGTTATTATTAAATTGTATTCAATAATATTAAAAATATTGTTTATAAGCTCAACGCTTGAAGTTTAATTGATTATTTATTCTAAATTAAGTTGTTCAAAGTAGTTTATTGAAACCTCTAATTCTAACCTCAAAATTGGCCAATTCCTTAGATTAGTAATTTAATAGTAAATCATAAATCTAATTTTTAATCAAATTAGTAAGTATGCATTAACATTTAATATTGTAGATTAATATTAAATATGATAAATATAATAAGATTAATATTATCGATTTGCTTGTAACTCTAACTGTTTCGTTGTACATTTGGACATAGAATTCATCTTAATTAAAATTAGTTCATAAATTGAAAGAAGTATTCAAAAAAGTTCACTTATTTTTTGGTAAAAATTTTCTTATTTATTTATTATTTTATATTTTATTTTATCATCTTGTAGGAGATTCGTTTTTTTGATTCGAAAATTGACCTTTTTAATTATGAATTTTATACTTTAAAAAAAATTCAACTGTCATGTTGAAATATTTTTGCTTTTTTTAATTAAAAATCTTATTCGGTTGCAAAATCATCTCTTTTCGTAGAATTTTGTTCTATTTTGGTTACAAGTCGAAATGTTTGGGTGATAATTCGTTTATTTTTTTAATTAATTCATTTTAATTAATTTAATTATTTTTAATTTATAATTAAAACATTTTTTCGTTGAAATATCAACGATTATATTTTTTGATTAGAATTCACCTTTTTGGTAGAAAATTAGTCTTTTTGTAATTCAAAAATTTGTTAGAAATTTAAAGTATTGGATTAATTAAAAAAGGTGAATTCTGATGAAAAAGTATAATAGTTGATATTTTAACCAAATAATATTTTAATTACAAGTTAAAAGCAGTTGAATTGATTAAAAAAAAAACAATTTTCAATAAAACTGTTGAAGCCTCAACCTAAACAGATTAATTTTTAATCACAGTTGCATTTTGGCTCACAAAAGATGAAATTCACATTATTAAAAAGATACATTTTAGAACAAAACATACTAAAAAAATTTTAACCAAACTGTTGATTTTTCAATTTAAAAAGAGGACTTATCTTCAAAACAGTTATATTTTTAATTCGAAAATATACATTTTCAACATTAAATAGATAATATTAATCTCATTATTATTTATAATATTTATTGATTAATCTTAATGCATATATACTAATTTTTATTGAAAAATTAGATTTATAAGTTACTATTAAATTGCTTACCTAAGCAGTTTGCAAAATTTGAGGTTAGAATTGGAGGTTTAAATAAACTA
>NW_022874059.1:0-3674 GCF_010883055.1 Belonocnema kinseyi
CTCGGGATACTTATAAGATACTACCATGATTTTTTCAGATTTTTTGGTCCAAAAATAAATTAGGCCAAAAACCGGCCTTACCGACCCTCCCCCTTTATTATTATTTTTCATAATATTCTCTTAGCTTAATGGTAAAATGTTGCGTTTTCTTCTAAATTGTTATACTATTTATCAATTTTTTATTCGGAGTAACTTAACAATTAATTATATTTACCAAAAATAATTGTAATAAATTGTTATTCTTTATAGCTATCTTCTTCTATACTATTACTAAACAGTTGCGGTTTTTTTTCAAATTTTTTACTTTCTATGCACTTTTCAATTAGAGTAAAGTAATAATTATTCCATGTTAACAATAATATTTGTTTAACAATTTATTATTATTATTTTTAATATTCTCTTAGCTTAATGCTAGAAAGTTGCGTTTTTTAAAACTTTTGACTATTTGTCTATTTTATACTTTTTATCACTTAACAATCAATAATTATCATAAATAATTGTTTAAACAAATTATTATTTGTGGTAACTATCCTCGTCTATGTTAATACCAGATAATTTAGATTTTTATACAATTTTCTAGCTTCTTGTACAATTTTCACGTGGAGTAACTTAACAATTATTTGTATTTATCCAAAATAATTGTTTAAACAAAAATTGTTATTGATGGTATATATTATCGTCTCTAGTAATGTCAGATAATTGCGATTGTTTTCTGAAATTTTCATGTTTTTCTCAAATTTTCAATTGACGTGAGTTATTATTTAATTCAATTTCACAAAAATAATTTTTTAAACAAATTATTATTGTTTAATGCTATTTTCTACTATATTAATACTAGATAGTTGCGGTTGTTTTCTCAAATTTTTAACTTTATGCACGCTTTCTAAGTAGAGTAAAATAATATTAATCCATGTTAGCAAAAATAATTTTTAGGCAATTTATTATTATTTGTAATAATATTCTTTTAGCTTAATGGTAAAATTATTCGTTTTTTTTCTAAATTTGTATACTATTTGTCTATTTTTTATTTGGGTTAACTTAGCAATTAATTATATTTAAGAAAAATAATTGTTTGAACAAATTATTATTGATGGTAACTATTATCATCTATATTAATGCTAGATATGTAAATGGGATTTTTTCGGAAACTTTCAACTTGTTCGATACTTTTCAATTGGAGTGAGTTATTATTTAAATCAATTTAGCAAAATAATTTTTGAAACAAATAATTATTGTTTATAGCTATGTTTCTTAGACAGGTGCTAGAAAGTTGCTTTGCCTTTTTAGTTATAAACAAATAATAAATAAAAATGAGAGAGAATCATATATTAAACAATCTCTTTCTTTTTTGTGCGTGTATTTTTCTGAAATAAACCAGATATTTGAAATATTCTTTAGATTTTTTTAATGGATAATATTACATATATCTTTAATAAAGCTAAAAAATGCACAAAAGTTCGCAACTTTTTAGCATTACTCAAATAGGAGATAGCTATAAGCCTTAATAAATTGTTTAAACAATTGTTTGTTAACTTGCATTAAGTATTACATCAGAAAGTGAAAAGTGGACAAAACATTTAAGAGTACAGAAAAAACTGCAATTTTTTAGCATGTATCTAAGAAAATATAGTTATAAACAATAATAAATTGTTTAAACAACTAGGTTTTTTCACTTGCATTATTTAATATATTACACTAACTAAAAAGTGAGTGAAAAGATAAAAATTTTAGAAGAACCCGCAACTATCTAGAAATAATAAATAAGATAGTTAATAACAATAATAATTTGTGTAAACAATTATTTTTGATAAACATAATTGATTATTAAGTCACTCAATGTCAAAAGTGAAGAAATAGTTGCAGATTTTAGAAAAAAACCGCAACTTTCTAGCTTAATTCAAATTAAATATAATGAACCATTATAATAAATTTTTTACACAATTAATTTTGTTAACTGTCATTAATTATTTACCTCGCTCTAATAGAAAATTGAACAAAAAGTGGAACATTTATGAAAAAACTGCAATTTTCTAGAATTATTCTAAGAGAATATTATTAACAATAATAATAAATTGTTTAGAAAAGTACATGTGCTAACATTAACAAAATTCAAATAATAATTCAGAAATGGATAAAAAGTGAAAAATTGTTGAAAACCGAGTTTTTTTCTAATGCACAATGCTCTAGTTAAAGTAAATTAAAAAATAAAATAAATAAATTTAATCACGAGTAATTTTCAGAGCAAAATATACTTATTCAGGAATTTTATATAAATTTCATTTTTTTTAAATAAATACTATTGATTTGCTTGTGGCCTAGGCGTAGGAGGTGCTAAATTGGGCCTAGACACGGGTGGTCCTAAATTAGGCCTAGGTGGATTGGCAGGTTGAGTAGTATCAACAATGACAAGTCTGAAGCCTTCTACTTCTACTTCATGATGAACAGGACGAACAGGCTCTTGGCCCGGTGGTTCAGCCCGATGTTGGCGTTGTCGAAGATTATAATTATTATTTGTTGATTCCGGTATTTTAAACAGCTCCGCACCTAATTTTATAAAAATAAAATCTTTTAAAGTTCACAATTCTGAATTATGAAATTTCCGAATAATAAGATTCCTGGATAATAAGATTTCCGAATAATAAAATTCCTGAATAATGAAATTCTCAATTCACAAAAATTCTCGATAAGAAAAATTCCCAAATAAGGGAATTTCCGAATTATAAAACTCACGAATATTAAAATTCCCGAATTGTAAATTTCCCGTTTAATAAAATTCCGGAGATAGAAAATTCCTGAACAATAAAATTCCCGAAATAAAAAACTCCCGAATTATGAACTTTCCAAAATGGAAAATTACAGAATAATAAGATTCCCGAAATGGAAATTTTACAAATAATAAAATTTTAGAACCGTTTATATTATTACTGAACTACAAAATTCGGAAATACTAGAATTTCCGAATAATAAAATTCCGAACTGGAAAATTCCTGAATTATGAAATTTTCGAATAAGAAGATTCCAGGATAATAAGATTTCCGAATAATAAAATTCCTGAATAATGAAATTCCCAATTCACAAAAATTCTCGATAAGAAAAATTCCCAAATAAGGGTATTTCCAAATTATAAAACTCACGAATATTAAAATTCCCGAATTGTAAATTTCCCGTTTAATAAAATTCCGGAGATAGAAAATTCCTGAACAATAAAATTCCTGAAATAAAAAACTCCCGAATTATAAACTTTCCAAAATGGAAAATTGCCGAATAATAAGATTCTCGAAATGGAAATTTTACAAATAATAAAATTCTAGAACCGTTTATATTATTACTGAACTACAAAATTCAGAAATACTAGAATTTCCGAATAATAAGATTCCGAACTGGAAAATTCCTGAATTATGAAATTTTCGAATAAGAAGATTCCAGGATAATAAGATTTCCGAATAATAAAATTCCTGAATAATGAAATTCCCAATTCACAAAAATTCTCGAAAAGAAAAATTCCCAAATAAGGGAATTTCCGAATTATAAAACTAACGAATATTAAAATTCCCGAATTGTAAATTTCCCGTATAATAAAATTCCGGAGATAGAAAATTCCTGAACAATAAAATTCCCGAAATAAAAAACTCCCGAATTATGAACTTTCCAAAATGGAAAATTACAGAATAATA
>NW_022874060.1:0-1034 GCF_010883055.1 Belonocnema kinseyi
CGGAACACCACGTTTATAACCCCCCAAATATTGAAAAATCGAATAAAAATTCCAAAAAATTCCTCAAAATCCAGACCTAAAATTTTATGCTTTAGAATGGTTGCATCTGATGTCCAAAGACACTAAAAAACTTTTATTCAAAACTAAAATTTTATGCTTTACAATGGTTCCATCGGATGTCCAAAGACACTAAAAAAAAGTTTCATTCCCCTATTTCATCCGGAACACCCCGTTTTGAACCCCTCAAATATTGAAAAATCGACAAAAAATTCCAAAAAATTCCCTAAAATCCAGACCTAAAATTTTATGCTTTAGAATGGTTCCATCTGATGTCCAACGACACCAAAAAAAGTTTCATTCCACTATTTCATCCGGAACACCCCGTTTTCAACCCCCCAAATATTGGAAAATCGAAAAAAAATTCCAAAAGATTCCCTAACTTCCAGACCTAAAATTTTATGCTTTAGAATGGTTCCATCTGATGTCCAAACACACTAAAAAAAGTTTCATTCCCCTATTGCATTCGGAACACCACGTTTATAACCCCCCAAATATTGAAAAATCGAATAAAAATTCCAAAAAATTCCTCAAAATCCAGACCTAAAATTTTATGCTTTAGAATGGTTCCATCTGATGTCCAACGACACCAAAAAAAGTTTCATTCCCCTATTTCATCCGGAACACCCCGTTTTCAACCCCCCAAATATTGGAAAATCGAATAAAAATTCCAAAAAATTCCCCAAAATCCAGACCTAAAATTTTATGCTTTAGAATGGTTCCATCTGATGTCCAAAGACACTAAAAAAAAGTTTCATTCCCCTATTTCATCCGGAACACCCCGTTTTCAACCCCTCAAATATTGAAAAATCGACAAAAAATTCCCTAAAATCAGACCTAAAATTTTATGCTTTAGAATGTTTCCATCTGATGTACAAAGACACTCAAAAAAGTTTCATTCCCCTATTTCATCCGGAACACCACGTTTTTAAACCCCAAAATATTGGAAAATCGAATAAAAATTCCAAAAAATTCCC
>NW_022874061.1:0-1675 GCF_010883055.1 Belonocnema kinseyi
AGGGGCATGAGATATGACAGGTAATTAACGAAGTGGAGTAAACGTCAGTAGATTAATTACGACTCGGGTAAACTCACCCCCGGGTAGAAATTGTAACTTGGTGCGTAAGAGGCCCTGTCTAGATTTCGTATTTTCTACCGAGGCCCTAAAGTGGCAATCTATCGAGGGCGCAAACGAAAGCGTCACGCTCAGCTAGCCAGGTTATCAGTAGGCAACCCAATAAGGACCTATTGATAGGGTCTTTATAGAATCTAGATAGTCCCTCACACACTATTATTCAAAAGCATATGCTATTGTTTCTTATTTTGTTGATTCAAATAAAATATTATTAAAATATTACTAGAATTCCAAGGATCTCTAAAAATTTCCGAAGATTTCAAGATATTTAACAGACGAATTCAAAAACATTATTTATAGTTTAAAATTACTTTAAAATCTTAAAACTAATTTAAATTCTACTAAAATTTCTCAAAAATTTTTTAAAATGAGTTAAAATCTCATAAATTCATTGAAAATATCTTGAACTCTTTTAAATATTTTGAAATCTTTTAAAATTCGTTTGTAAGTTTGAAGAAATTTGTAATCAAATAACTACGGTTCAATCCCTTGAAATTGCCGAAAGTCTGTTTGAATAATTTAAAATATTTTTAAATTACATAAAAAACCCTTAAACTCTCGATTTTTTTAAAATAATCGTCGTGAGACGTGGTTATGGCTGAAATTTTATCGCGATTTGCTGGGAGCGAGTGCAGTTTTTCCGATTAGCACCCGCTCCCGATGAAATTCTGCGGTCGCCCTTATAACAATCTTTTAATTACATATATCTATTTTTAGTTTGTACATTTTGTACTAATTTTATGCATGAAGCCATTTAGTCGTTTTTTTAAGTTGAAATTGCAAAAATTGTGTAAATTTCAATGTTTTCTTAAATGATCAATAACTTCCGAAATAATCAATATTTTTTACTGTTTTTTGGCTCATTTTCAAGCAATTTTTTCCGTTCTACAAGAGCTTATGAGCATCAGTCCTAAAAGTGTTGTCATCGAATTGAAATAACTTGTAATTGTGACAAACAAGTTGGGAAAATTGCAATATTCTTTGTGGTAACAAAAGTATATTTGTAGAATATATGAACCATATAATCATGAAGTTTCTATTAAATTTCTCAAAATATATATTCATTTAATTTTGATTATAATTTGCCTACAGATTAGATGTTTTTACAATTTTCTAACTACTGGTGTCATACGGTGAAAAAATAAATTAAAAATGAGCCTAAGAACATTGAAAGATGTTCATTATCTTGGAAGTTATTGAGCATTCAGAAGAATCTTGAAATGTACACTATTTCTACAATATATACTTAAAAAATAGACAAATTTGCTTCACCCTGGCCTAACTTTATACAGAAGTTTAAAAGCAATAAATCCCTTAAAGAGAAATTTTTTTAGTTCCGGCATAATTAAAATTAAGACAACTTTATCAGTCATCAAAAAAGAGGCAAGCGAAGACTTTCAACCACCTCTGTACATGAAATATTATTACTTCACGATTTCGCAGTATTAGAATATGCTTGTATAAAAAAGTGAAATGAATAGTATACGAGCGTAAGGGAAATTTGTTGCTTATCTTAGTATTTATTTCACTTGAACTTATATTAATATTACAATAATAT
>NW_022874062.1:0-1279 GCF_010883055.1 Belonocnema kinseyi
TTGTCACACGATTTTTGCCAGACGAGATAGTAAATCTGGTTTTCCAAAGCGGCATCAATCTCTCTATGCACCCAACTATTTGCGGATGAACCTTTAAGATTTACAAAAGACAGATGATAAGTCTGTGGGATGTAGAATCGAAAGCTTTCCGATAATCAATCCAGGTCATCAATAGGTCACGCTGGTAGAATGCTGCATCTTTGCAGACACATCTATCGATGAGCAGGTTCTCCCGACATCCGGCTACGCCTTTCTTTGAGCCTCGTTGTTCGTACATTTCTTGCCATACAGGTTCAATTGCTTGAACAATCCTATCATTTAGGATAGCTGTGAATATCTTACAAAGCGTGTTCAGACAAGTTATTGGCCTGTAGTTCTTCGGGTCAGCTAAGTTGCCTATTTTCGGTAGGAGTATTGTGCGCCCTTCCACCAACCACTCTGGAATCGATTCTTCCGACTTCAAATATGAGGTGAAAATACGGGCCAAATGCTGATGGGTTGAAGAAAACTTCTTCCACCAGAAGGTTTTGATACAATCTGGTTCCGGTGCGGAATAGTTCTTCATCCCTCTTAATACACTTTTCACCTCCTCGGTAGTGATGGGTGGGCATTCCTTATCAGGTGTTATGAGGGCAACACATAACTCCTTGAAGCTATTTATATTTTCTGAGTCTTCGTCCAGTCTATGCTGAACTTCGTAGACTTCTCTCCAAAATACTTCGACCTCCTCTGGTTTGGGTGGGTGTTCGACAGTAACTGGAGGGTCTTGGAAGCGTCGAGATGGGTCACAGAGAAACTGTTGATTTTCTCTGACCCATCTTTCCCTCCGCTCTAGACTTCTCTTAGCGTCAGATAGTATCCGTATTCTCTCAACAATATGCTGCCTGATGGCAGCAGCTTTGACTTGTTAAGTGTGCGATAACGGGTCCCGAGTTCGCGCGCGAACTTTCGAACCTTGGCGGTAAAATTCCTGCCAGATGTGATGTAGTCAATCACACATTGAATGCGGGACGCGTACTGTCTTGCCCAGCCTATCTTTATGGCAAGTTGATGCATTCGTCTTTTGGTCTTATGATCAGCCGTTGGTTTTGTTTTACGGTTCGCATCGGCCAAAGCTCTCGCTGCATTATACACACAATAATTGATAGCCCAGAGGTCGGATTCACCGAAAAAATATCCTCTCTTTCTTTGTTGCCGGCTTGTTCTAGCTGTGGTAGAGTAGGCGTTCCGCTTACATAGCCCCTTTTACGGAGTAGTTCAGCATGGTTTCGCAGACATT
>NW_022874063.1:0-1667 GCF_010883055.1 Belonocnema kinseyi
CTGCTAAAGTTGTTAAAAATCTTTGAAATTCCTTTAAATTATAAAAATAAGTTGAAAATTCCTTAAGATCTTACAAAACATCATCAAATATTAAAAATCCTTAAAAACCTTTTAAAATCTTTAAAAAATTTTTTAAAGCTCTTGAAAATACCTTACAATTCAATAAAGACCCTCAAATATTTCAAATCCTTTAAAATCTCACACTAAATTATTAAAATAATTTGAAAATTACTTGAAATCTATTAAAATATTCTAAAATATACATCAAATCCTTTAAAATATCATATATCAATGAATTAATCCAATTTTAAAAGGGTTATTTAAAAAAATTTTAAATACTTTGGAAATCTTTAAAAAAGAAATAAGTTGTAGGTGTTTCAAAAGGTTTTAAAGGATTTGAAAAATTTTAGAGAATTTTAAAAGATTGCAAGGAATTTTCAATTGATTACAGTAATTTAATATGATATTTTAAGGGATTTGATATATTTTAGGATATTTTAATAGGTTTCAAGTAATTTTCAAATTATTTTAAAAATTTAGTTTGCTTTTTAAGCTTTTCAAGGATTTTCAATATTTCAGGGTATTTTTTAAATTTCAAGGAACTTTTAAGAGCTTTGCAAAATGTAAAAGATTTCAAAAGATTTTTAAGGATTTTAAATATTTGAGCATATTTTTAAAAATGTCTAGGAATTTTCAACTGATTTTCATAATTTAAGGGAATTTCAAAGAATTAAACCAATTTTAAAAGGGTTATTTAAAAAAATTTTAAATACTTTAGAAATCTTTATGAAAAGTTCTAGGTATTTGAAAAGATTTTAAAGGATTTGAAAAATTTGAGAGAATTTTAAAAGATTTCAAGGAATTTTCAATTGATCACAGTAATTTAGAATGATATTATAAAGGATTTGATGTATATTTTAGAATATTTCAATAGATTCCAAGGCATTTTCAATTGATTTAAATAATTCATGAGATTTTTAAGGATTTGAAATCTTTTAAGGTATTTTTAAACTTGTAAGGAATTTTTAAGAGCTTTCAAAAATTTTAAGCGGTTTTAAAGGATTCAAATTTTTTCAGGATATTTTAAAACATTCCAACGAATTTTCAATTAATTTCAATAATTTCGAGCGATTTCAAAGAATTAAAAAATTTTTTTCTTATATTTTTTTTTGGTTGTTGATTCATCAATTAGTTAGATAAATTTGTTTTCTGAAAATGTAACTATTTTGTAGAAAATTTATTTTCTTTTTGGTTAAAAATTAATTTTTTTAACCAGAATAAATAAATAGTTGACTAAGTTTTAATAGAAATAGTTAAACTTTCAACTAAGACACTTACTTTTCTGCGACAAAAAAATTTTGAATCAAATACATAGCTGAAGAAAAAAAATTTTTTCAATTGTTTTCAACATGATAGTAAAATTTTAAATAAAAAAATTAAATTCTCATCCAAAAAGCTAAATTGTATACTAAAAAAAGGCATTTCTAATAAAATGCATGAACTTTGCACATAAGAAATTTATTTTCCATGAAGACTAATTTTCTGAACAAAAATATTAATGTTTATAATCATAGTTAAACTTTCGACAAGAAAGATTAATTTTCTACCAAGAAAGAAGAGTATTCAATAAAATACAAAAAATTTTAACTAAAAAAGATCACTTTTCA
>NW_022874064.1:0-1979 GCF_010883055.1 Belonocnema kinseyi
TTCAAATTATTATTTAAGTTTTTCAGGAGTTTTAAATGCCTCAAAATCTTCAAGATTTCTTCACAATTTTATAAATCTTTTTAAATATTTTCGATACTGTAAACTTCCCGAAAAAACAAAATGCTGAAACCTGAAAATCCCGAATTACAAAATTCTAGAATAATGAAATTCTGGACAGTTTACAATATTATCGTATTTTGAAAATTCCCGAATAATAAAACTCCAGGCCGAATGCTGTCTAATGATAAAATATACAAACTAGAAAATTCCCGAATTGCAGAAATTGAGAAAACAATTACGTGGTCAATATTATTTATTTATTAAAAATACAATAATCAAATATATTTATTATAGAAATTTGGTTTAATGATTAATTTTTTAAAATTATTGTTTCAATTTAAAATGACAGTAATTGTATAAAAATTTGATACAAACATAAATTTAAAACACGTGAGCTTCAAATGAAACAAACTTTGCAGGATTCAATGCAGGCTGATTTAACGCGACTTTTATTTTTATTTTTTTAAATAATAATTTTATTTTTGCGAGCGTTTTCTGTAATGTACAAAAATAAAATAGACATTTTCAAACAACTTTTTTCATCCAAAAATACATTTGTTCAATTATTGTTATTTTTAATTCAAACAATAATTTTTAAAAATTTTAAACATTAAAAAAGTTGTTTCCTCGGTAAAAATATTTTATTATTCTATTTAAAAAAATTTTTTAACTAACTATTTTTTAATTGTTCAAATTAGAGAGTTGTCTAGCCCGGATATTGTATAATTCAGAAATTTTCTGTCGGCAATTCTTAAATTCGGTAAGCTTGTAAATTGTCGAGAATTTTCCAATTCGGGACTTTTATATCTCGACAATGCATTATCGAAATATAAAAGTCCCGAATTGGAAACTTAAAAATAAAATTCCCTCATCACTGTAAAAATTCCGAAATTATAACATTGCAATGTTGTAATTTCTGAATTTTTACAGTGATGTGGGATTTTTATTTTTCGGAAAAAGCGACTTAAAAATCCCGAAAAATAAAATTCCTGACATTGTAAAATTCGTACATTGAAAAATAACCAATAATAAAATTCCCGAAATTATAAAAGTCCCGAAATATAAAAGTCGAATTGGAAAATGCACGAAAAATAAAATAAATAAAATTTCAGGCAATAAGATATTACCGAATTTTAAAAATCCCCAAAGAAAATGTCTGAATCATAAAATATCCGAACTAGAAAATTCCTGAATTTAAACCATTTAAAAAATTGTTTATTAAATATGATTTATTTATTGAAAATAAAATAATCGAATATATATTTCTGGATGAAAAAATTTGTTTGAAAATGTGCATAGTATTAGAAAAAAAACTTTAAAAAGTTCTGAAAAATCGAATTTTTTATTAATAAAAAAAAAATAAAAATAAATGTTGATATAAATCGTTGTTGAATTGAATTCTGCAAAGTTTGTTTCAAAAATGTTATTATGTAAGTACGAAGAAAATTTAGACAGAACATTTTTTTTCTTTCAAAGCACACGTGTTTTTTAATGTATTTTTAAATACAATTTTTATAAAATTATTATTCAGGTGCCGGAGATTTCATTTTTCGGGATTTTTCGTTTATCCCTTTCGGAATTTTTGTCAGTGGTCCCATGTTTTTATACCTCCTCTTAAAATTATGTAATTTTTCAAAATAAAAAGTCAACATTCGAAAACATTTCAAAATCATCAAAAGTATCTATTCTCTTTTAAATTATTTCAAATATTTTTAAATTATTTTAAAAATTTTTCGGAACTTTTAAATGACTTTTAGACTGATTCCCATTTTTCCTAACATTTTTGTAAAATCCTGTACACAAAATTGTTTTAAGAACTTCCAGATTTTTTCTAATATTGTAAATCTTTTAAAATGTTTTGAAATATTTTTAAACATTCTCTTTGAGTTATGTACTTTTTCAAAATAAAAAATCATTTT
>NW_022874065.1:0-1576 GCF_010883055.1 Belonocnema kinseyi
TTTTCAAATACTATGCACATTTTCAAACAAATTTTTTCATCCAGAAATATATATTCGATTATTGTATTTTCAATAAATAAATAATATTTGATAAACAATTTTCTTAATTGTTTAAATTCAGGAATTTCTAGTTCGGTTATTTTATAATTCAGCCATTTTCTCTGGTGATTTTTAAAATTCGGTAATATCTTATTGTCTGGAATTTTATTTTCCTGAATTTTCCAATTCGACTTTTATATTTCGGGACTTTCATAATTTCGGGAATTTTATTATTTGGTTATTTTTCAATTTACGAATTTTACAGTGTCGGGAATTTTAGTTTTCGGGATTTTTCAGTCGCTTTTTCCGAAAAATAAAATTCCCACATCACTGTAAAAATACCGAATTTGAGAATTGCCGACAGAAAATGTGCGAATTATACAATATCCGGGCTAGACATCTTTCTAATTTGAACAATTAAAAAATAGTTTGTTTAAAAAAATTTTTTTAATAGAATAATAAAATATTTTTAATCAAGAAACAACTTTTTTAATGTTTAAAGTTTCTAAAAATTATTGTTGGAATATAAAATAACAATAATTGAACGAATGTATTTTTTGATAAAAAGTTATTTGAAAATGTGCATTGTATTTTTGTACATTACAGAAAACGCTCGCAAAAATAAAATAATTATTTAAAAAAATAAAAATAAAAGTCGCGTTAAATCAGTCTGCAATGAATCCTGCAAATTTTGTTTCACTTAAACCTCACGTGTTTTAAATTTATGTTTGTATCACATATTTATACAATTATTGTTATTTTAAATTAAAACAATAATTTAAAAAAATTAAACATCAAACAAAATTTCTATAATAAAAATATTTTATTATTGTATTTTTAATAAATAAATAATATTGATCACAAAACTGTTTTCTCAATTTCTGCAATTCGGGAATTTTCTTGTTTGTATATTTGATCATTAGACAGCATTCGGCCTGGAGTTTTATTATTCGGGAATTTTCAAATTCGATATTATTGTAAACTGTCCAGAATAACGTTTTTATAAAAATATAATTATAATTCCAAGTGATAGGGAAATTGTTCTTTCGGGTTTTAGATGTTAAGGCGATAGTTCCAAGCCAGATTACGTTTCGCATTGGCAAACAATATTATACGAACAGAATTTCACTGATACATTCGTAAAAAATATCATGTTCCATAAAGTATATTTTAAGATAAACTTTAAATTATTATAATTGATACAGCTTATTTATTTTTAATTTATTTTGAATTGAAAATGGATTATAAAGTTTTAATTGTGAGTTTCCATTTGTTTAACTTCTAAGACTTTCCAATTGAAACAGTTTAATTTTTAACGTTAAAATTTGAATAATCTTCAATTTTTAACAAATTCCGAATAGTGTTGTGAAATCAATTATGATTCACTTGTGAATCCTTGGTGTCCACTTCAATTAAAAAAAGAATCATACTTCACATTCGCAGTTCATAAACTAAAAACGATTTCTATCTAAAATTATAAATTTGAAACGCTTCTAATTTTTTATTTTCCAGGTCTTCAAAACTGCATTCTAAAATT
>NW_022874066.1:0-1567 GCF_010883055.1 Belonocnema kinseyi
AATCGTTCAATTTTTAATGTTACGAACTGAAATTTTTTTGAATTATTATCATTTTGAACCTTAAAAATAATAGCGTAATTTGTATTTTTTAACCAGAAATCTGTCAAATGTTAAATTCATAAAAATTTTTAAACGGTTATTTCGTATTTTAAAATAATTTAATTAAAAAAATTGTAAAATTAAAAGGTGTTAAAAGTTTGTGTTTTATACGTATGAATTATTGAGCGTTTAAATGAAATATTTCTGAATTAAAATTTTTTTTCAAAGCAATTGTATGTATAATTTAAAACTTGAAATTATTTGAAATAATTTGAAACACGATGTAGATTTTTGCAGATTTAAAAGCAAATCTTTTGAGAATTGTAAAATATTCAAAAAGAATAACAAAAGTTGTTGCGATTGCTAAGAAAATTGAAAATGATTTTTTAGTTTGAAAAATTAATTTTAAGTGAGTATTTGAAAAGATTTTGAAAATTAAAAAAAAGGAATCAGGATGATTTTAAGGCAATTTTTTTATTTTGCATTCTTTTTAATTTTAGGAAAAAAATTTAATTAACACATTAAATCAATTTTCAACCCAAAAGTTTACTTTTCAACAAAATAAATTAATTTTCTATCAATCATATAATAGTAACATTTTCAGATAAAGATGAATAATTTTTTTAAGAACAAATTAATTTTAAACAAAGTTGTTAAATTTTTGACCAATCAGATGAATTATCGACCAAGAAAATTGATAATCTACAAAAAAAAGACAAATCTTAAACAAAATGCATGAATTTTTAAAGAAATTATTTAATTTTAAAGTAAAAAGACGGATTATCTATAAAAAGTTGAAATTTTTAAGCGAAAAATATGAGTTTTCAATGAAAGAGTTAAACTTTCAACCAAAGAGTTATACTTTCAACCAAATAGTTAAATTTTCAATAAAACTTTTTTTTTTGACAAAGTAGTTCAACTCTTAGTGAAATAATCAAATTTCAAACCCAAGAAGATGTACAGTTGATATTTTAACCAAACAATTGCATTTTTGACCAAAAATGATAAAATTTTCAACCAAAAGGATTAAATTTCTACTAAATAAGGTCAATTTCCAACAAAATATATGAACTTTTAACGAAATTATTTAATTTTGAAAATAAAAAGAGCATTTCCACCCAAAACTTATAATTTTAATTTTTAACAATATATTTGCATTTACAACAGAACGAATTTACAACCAAAACATATTTATAGTTCATTATTCAACCGAAAAATGTAATTTTTAATCAAAAAGTATAAATTTTCCATACAACAATTTAATTTCTACAAAGAAAGACGACCTTTTAACAAAACACATGATTTCTTAACCAAAAATGGTATTGATTGATTGTCAGTTTCAAAAATGTATTTTCAACGAAAAAGATGCACCTTCAAATAAAAAAAAATAGACTATTGTAATATAACATAATTATAAGATTATCACTATTAATATATGTATATATTTATATATATAATAGTATTAATATTTATATAATTTATATTTTATACATGAAATAACATAACCTCAAAATATACGCATATCAAG
>NW_022874067.1:0-3004 GCF_010883055.1 Belonocnema kinseyi
CCCACGACTCTCCGGTGATGAACAACTCCCTTGCTAGGCTAGTGTTTCACCGCATGGGCCGCCGAGGCTCTTCCAGAGTGCGAGGCGGGAACCGAACCCGCAAGCCGACGGAGTGAGTCCAAAGCCTACACTTTAGCCCCCACAACCATCGTCCTACATTGGAAAGACTAGTTTCAATTGCCTTAATTCATGAATTTGTATTTGTTTTTATAGGCTTAAGCTCTCAATCTTTGCAGGGTACTGGAAACGGAATACCACCATGGCTTTTTGATAATTCTGCATGTTTTGGGAATACCTAAACGCTTACCGCGCAAAGGAAGTTTTTGAAAAGTCAAGGTCTCCAGGTTAATCATCTTCAAACTGATGCTTTGACCAAAAAAGGAAAGAGGATAAACGATTGAAAAAAGAGGCTAGTAAGGCTTGGCAGGTTATGAAAGGTCAAGTGAGAAATCGTCAAGGGTTTCTAAATTTTCCAAAACTAAAGTCTGAAAAGATAGGTTTTTCGGAAATGCAGACTTAGGCTGGCCATTCTCATCAGCCAGCTGCATCATCTTCTCCCAGCGGACCAGATGATCCGCTGCTGAAGCTTAGACTTTAGTCGGCCGTGCAGAACGTCTGTATCTTCACGTAATTCAGAAAATTATGGTTCTAGTCAAGAAATAAAATTGAAAAGATTTCACAGTGTGTTGTATCGTTGGCCTCATTTCTGTTAAAAGGAAACTTTGTATTAAACCTTGTATGATTTGAACCACATATAAAATCTGTTAAAAATAAAAACATATCTAACTTATGACTGGACTTTAGATATTTGCCTTATATTATTTGAATAGTTGTAATTTTTGATTCCGATCTTAAAGTTTGTGACGTTTATTTTGATTATCAAAATAGTTTTCGAGAAGGGGCTAATCTTCAAGCGGGATCAGCTTATCTTTAATCTAAAAAATATCATTCTTAAATTCGAACATCTTACTCTTAGAGTAGATAATCTTATTTGATGTCAACTTATCCAAACTTGCATTATCACCAAAATAAACATCACTGCCAGCAATGACTTACGACTATCCATCATAGTTGGCGATGCTCGCAACTTATAGTGCTTTATCCTTAACTTTATTTATTTTCAAACAAAAACTTTTAATGTTACCTTGTGAGTTTGAAACAAATAATGTGCAGTTCAATTTTCGGCAAGAAATTCTCTTTATTCAAATAAAAAACAAGTTTCTATGAAATAGCTCATATTAAAAAATAAAATTTCTAATTAAAATGCTTAAGCGTCAAAATAAAAAAAAATTGCTGAACAAGGAAATGTTAATTTTTAACCAAAAATCGACATTAAAATTTGAAGTTGAAGGAATTAATTTTTTTTTAAATTTTAAACAAAATTATACATTTTTTAAACTTGGAGATTAATTTTCTACCAAAAAAGGTAACTTTTTAACGAAGCACATGAGTTTGCAAACAAATGCAAAATGTTTCAAACAAATCCTTCAATCCTTAACAAAAAAGATAGATTAAAAGAAATAGAATTAAATGAATTAACTATAAGACAAAAAAATTAATTTCAAACCAAAAAAATAAATATACGGCCAAAAGGATAAACCTTAAACCACAAAAAATAAATTTTCCTCTAGGAAAGCAAAATTTTAAACAAAATTTATAAATTTGAAATCAAACTAGGACAAAATATAGTTTTTTTTTATCAAAGAACTATCAGGTTTATTAAAAATTTAACTGTTTTGTTAAAAGTTTCCTCTATCTGAAATAGGCAGAGTAGACTTTGCTTTTTATAACCACGGAGCGGCATGAAAATAGAACTTTATTATACTCCGACGAGAAGCACGTGAAGTGTCATAAAGAAGGAAGAATTCTTTAAGAAGTGAAAGAAAAGTGAAAGAAAAGAGCGAGAAGACTTTATTTCAAAACTGTAGGGAGAGAAGTTTGGTAGAGCTGTTTATCCAACACGAACAACTGTCTCGCCAATTACGCAGTGAATAGTGCCAGTTCTGTTTGGTAGAACGGATGGCCTGATTCGGGTGAATCATTACCCCTAACAGGTCGAATTATTTAAAGAACAGTATAGTCGAACTTTTTGCTACACACAGTGTTTCCGGCACATTTCCACGCTTGCGCATATTAGCAAAATTTGGCACTCACATTTAGCAGCGACCAAGTTTGGGATAATAATCTCGCCAAGTTTGGGGTAACAATCTCGCCAAGTTTGGGGTAACCATCTTGCCAAGTTTGGGGTAACAAGTGCCTTCTCTCTGAAGCAGACGTTACACCAAACCTAAGTGCGGCGACTATTTCACCGCTAGCGTGTCGGTTTTGCCTAAATTCTGTCCGCATAAATTGAACTACGAAGTGTATTTTGGACTTTTATGACGCTTCACACGCGTGTGTACAAGGTACAATCAAACGTAATTTTACTTTCACTTATTGGGCAAACAAACTTGGGCTTAGTCTGCTTATTTCAGATAAAGTGTCTCATGAAGCACGGCTGTAAATTGGTTTTATACTGGGATTTACTTTAACTTTACTACCTAGATAAATCTGCTATTTTCTGGGCTAAAAATTGATTGTTGAATTAAAAATTTAATAATAAAATTTTACATTAATAAATCTTACAATTTTGTGAGTTCTATTGCGCACACAAATATGGCATAGTTTAATTTTCTGTTTCAATATTTAATTTTAAATTTGATTAAAAAACTCAACAATGTACTAAAGATTTAATGATTCTTTGACCCGAAGGATTAATCACAATATTTTGCGCAAATTTTTTGTTCCAACTTAAAATTATATTTATTTCCAACGTCTTCTGTTATAAATTTGAAATTTTCTGGCACTCTCTAGGCTTAGATAACATATTAATAAATAAATCCAGTGCAAATGTAAGTCTTTATAATTGTTTTGTATCTCCCAGACTGCTGTGGGCTAGAATGAAAGGAGGAATCAGAAGACTATTTATCATAGTCTGCTATGATGATTTTCTTTATTTAAAATA
>NW_022874068.1:0-1172 GCF_010883055.1 Belonocnema kinseyi
ACATTCTATAAAATGATTTTATTTATTGTTAGTTTGTTAGAGGCGAGGAGAACTTCTTTTTATTTTTTTATTCCCAAATTTTTGTGTAAGTCATTTTCGGTGATTTTTTATGCCTTTCAGGCTTTTTCGACCTGTTTCAAGTTCAAAATGCTGTAAACAATTAATTCTTAATTCTAAGGTACTAAAATAAAAATTTCAACTTATATAATTATGCTAAGAAATAGTTTTGAATGTAATTAGACTGAGGTCGAACACACGATTAATTTGCATTACATGTAAAGAATTTAAACAAATTTCTTTCTTGACTGAAAAGTCAACTATTTGGTAAAAAATTTACTTTTTTGGATGATTTCAACTGTTTTTAATAAAAAAAAACTTTTACCTTTTTTTTGAAAATTCATTATTTTAGTTAAAGACTGAAAATTCAACTGTTTTGTGAAAAATTTTTCCTTTTGGATGAGTTCAACAGTTTTTAATAAAAAATGTAAGCCTTTTTTTATGAAGATTCATAATTTTAAATGAAAATTCATCTCCTTCGTTAAAAATTTAAGGATTTGGTTGCAACTTTGTTTTTTTTTATTTTTAGTTGAAAATGAAACAGTTTTGTTACACCGCTCGATTTTTAAATTCTCAATTCGTAAATAAAGACTTTTGAGTTTGGATTTATAAATAAAAATGTAAAAATTAATCATATAAAGCGACTTAAAATAAACGAATTGAAAGTTGAATAAAGCATTGAAAGTAAGTTTATATTTTTTAACCAGAAGTTCTTGTACTATTCCGTTTAAAAATAAGTTTACACTGTTTTGTAAAAAAATCATCTTTTTGGCTTTGAAATTCAACAATTTAAAAAGAATCCTCATTGACTAAAAAGTCAACTCTTGTGTAAAATTAATATCTTTTTGGATGAGTTCAACAGTTTTTAATCAAAAATTAAAACTTCTTTTGTTGTTGAAGATTTATCATTTTAGTAGAAAATGTAATTATTTTGTTGGAAATTTGTTATTCTCTTTTTATTTAGTTGAAAATTCAATTATTTTGACAGTAAGTTAATTTCTAACATTTTCAAGTGGCGAACTAAAATTTTTATCTCTAAATAACAATGCAAAAATATTAATCTGGAACAACTTAAAATAAAAACAATGTAACTTTTATTTTAAAAAGTTTTTAGT
>NW_022874069.1:0-2305 GCF_010883055.1 Belonocnema kinseyi
TTTCACTGGCACATTCATAAAAAATATCATATTCCATAAAATATATTTTAAAATAAACTTTAAATCATTATAATTGATACAGCTGACTCGATATATATAAAATTCAAATTATTATTTAAATTTTTCAGGAGTTTTATATGCCTCAAAATCTTCAAGATTTTTATACAATTATATAAATCTTTTTAAATTTTTGAAATATTTTCTACACTGTAAACTTTCCGAAATAACAAAATGCTGAAACTTGAAAATACCGAATTAAAAAGTTCCAGAATAATGAAATTCTGGACAGTTTACGATATTATCGAGTTTGAAAATTCTCGAATAATAGAACTCCTGACAAATGCTCTCTAATGATAAGATATACAAACTAGAAAATTCCCGAATTGCAGAAATTGAGAAAACAGTTATGTGGTCAATATTATTTATTTATTAAAAATAATATAATCAAATATTTTTATTACAGAAATTTGGTTTAATATTTAATTTTTTTAAATTATTGTTTTAATTTAAAATAACAATAATTGCATAAAAATGTGATACAAACATAAATTTAAAACACGTGAGCTTCAAATGAAACAAACTTTGCAGGATTCAATGCAGACTGATTAACGCGACTTTTATTTTTTAAATAATAATTTTATTTTTGCGAGCGTTTTCTGTAATGTACAAACATAAAATAGACATTTTCAAACAACTTTTTTTATCCAAAAATACATTTGTTCAACTATTGTTATTTTTAATTCAAACAATAATTTTTAGAAACATTAAAAAAGTTTTTTCCTCGGTAAAAATATTTTATTATTCTATTTAAAAAAATTTTGTTAACTAACTATTTTTTAATTGTTCAAATTAGAGAGTTGTCTAGCCCGGATATTGTATAGTTCGGAATTTTTCTGTCGAAAATTCTTAAATTCGGTAAGATTGTAAATTGTCGAGAATTTTCCAATTCGGGACTTTTATATTGCGACAATGCATTGTCGAAACATAAAAGCCCCTAATTAGAAAATAAAAAATAAAATTCCCACATCGCTGTAAAAATTCTGAAATTATAACATTGCAATGTTATAATTTCGGAATTTTTACAGTAACCAATAATAGAATTCCCGAAATTATAAAATTCCCGAAATATAAAAGTCGAATTGGAAAATTCACGAAAAATAAAATAAATAAAATTCCAGACAATAAGATATTACTGAATTTTAAAAATCCCCAAAGAAAATGCCTGAATCATAAAATATCCGAACTAGAAAATTCCTGAATTTAAACAATTTAAAAAATTGTTTATTAAATATTATTTATTTGTTGAAAATACAATAATCGAATATATATGTCTCGATGAAAAAATTTGTTTGAAAATGTGCATAGTATTCGAAAAAAACCAAAAAGTTCTGAAAAATCGAATTTTTTATTATTAAAAAAGATAATAAAAATAAATTTTGATATAAGTCGTTGTTAAATTGAATCCTGCAAAGTTTGTTTAAAAAATGTTATTATGTAAGTACGAAGAAAATTTAGGCAGAACATTTTTTTCTTTCAAAGCACACGTGTTTTTTAATGTATTTTTATAAAATTATTATTCAGGTGCCGGAGATTTCAATTTTTGGGATTTTTCATTCATCCCTTTCGGAATTTTTGTCAGTGATCCCATATTTTTATACCTCCTCTTAAAATTATGTAATTTTTCAAAATAAAAAGTCAACATTTGAAAACATTTCAAAATCATCAAAAGTATCTATTCTCTTTTAAATTATTTCAAATCTTTTAAAATTATTTACAAAATTTTTCGGAACTTTTAAATGTCTTTTAGATTGATTCCCATTTTTCCTAACATATTTGTAAAATCATGCACACCAAATTGTTTTAAGAGCTTCCAGATTTTTTCTAATATTGTAAATCTTTTGAAATGTTTTGAAATATTTTTAAACATTCTATTTGAGTTATGTACTTTTTCAAAATAAAAAATCATTTTAAATCTACCCAGAAATTTTTATTGTTTTCCTAGTATTTCAAAATTTTTGAGGAGCTCCAAATTTTGTTCTTTTCTTTGTAACATTCAGAAACCTCCAGCTTATTTGATTTTTTCTAATTTAATGCTTATTTAACTGTTCTTTAAGAATCACAATGAAATAATTTTACCTTCGAAATAAAAATAAAAAAATTAATCAATTATAATCGTAACATTTCAAGTTTAAATTTGTCACTTTGAAATTGTGACAATTCATTTTCAAATTGTTTATTATTGAAAATTGTTTTTTTTTTATTTCCAAACCAAATAGATTAAAAATGGAATATTTTATACTGAAAT
>NW_022874070.1:0-1449 GCF_010883055.1 Belonocnema kinseyi
AGATTTGTAGAAAATCTTTCAAAGAATAAAATTATTGTCCCGTAAGTTACAACCGAAAAATTACAATTTCAAAAAAATGAAAGTTGTTTTAAATATTAAGCTCGACTCGCGACAGGGACAAATCAGAAAATGAAAGTAAATTTGAAAATTGAACTGCAGTTTGAGTATTAAAAACTAAACAGTGATTGATTTTACAATGTAATTCTAGATCTGTTCAAAATGATATAATTTACATATTTTAACGTTAAAATTTTAACTAATTTAATTGCAAAGCCTTAGTAGTGACACAAGTATAAAGTTCGAATTAACAGTTAGATAAGCATTAATTTAGAAAAAAATTAAATAAGCTGGAGGTTTCTGAATGTTACAAAGAAAATAACAAAATTTGGAGCTCCTCAAGAATTTTTTAATACTAGGAAAACAATAAAAATTTCTGGATAGATTTAAAATGATTTTTTATTTTGAAAAAGTACATAACTCAAAGAGAATGTTTGAAAATATTTCAAAACATTTCAAAAGACTTACAATATTAGAAAAAATCTGGAAGCTCTTAAAACAATTTTGTGTGCAGGATTTTACAAAAATGTTAGGAAAAATGGGAATCAGTCTAAAAGACATTTAAAAGTTCCGAAAAAATTTTTAAATAATTTTAAAAGATTTGAAATAATTTAAAAGAGAATAGATGCTTTTGATGATTTTGAAATGTTTTCAAATGTTGACTTTTTATTTTGAAAAATTACATAATTTTAAGAGGAGGTATAAAAATATGGGACCACTGACAAAAAGTCCGAAAGGGATGAATGAAAAATCCCAAAAAATGAAATCTTCTGTACCTGAATAATAATTTCATAAAAATTGTATTAAAAAAGACATTAAAAAACACGTGTGCTTTGAAAAAAAAAATGTTCTGCCTAAATTTTCTTCGTACCTACATAATAACGTTTTTGAAACAAACTTTGCAGGATTCAATTCAACAACGATTTATATCAAAATTTATTTTTATTATTTTTCTTTTATTAATAAAGAATTCGATTTTTCAGAACTTTTTTATGTTTTTTCAAATACTATGCACATTTTTAAACATATTGTAAACTGTCCAGAATTTCATTATTCTAGAATTTTTTAATTCGGGATTTTCAGGTTTCAGCATTTTGTTATTTCGGGAAGATTACAGCGTCGAAAATATTTCAAAAATTTGAAAGGATTTATAAAATTGTAAAAAAATCTTGAAGATTTTGAGGCATTTAAAACTCCTGAAAAACTTAAATCAGTCAGCTGTATCAATTATAATGATTTAAAGTTTTTTTTAAAATATATTTTATGGAATATGATATTTTTTATGAATGTGCCAGTGAAATTCTGTTCGTCTAATTTTGTTTGCCAATGCGAAATGTAATCTGGATTGGAACTGTCGTCTTAACATCTAAAAACCGAAAGAACAATTTTCCT
>NW_022874070.1:1459-1617 GCF_010883055.1 Belonocnema kinseyi
GTGCCAGTGAAATTCTGTTCGTCTAATTTTGTTTGCCAATGCAAAACGTAATCTGACTTGGAACTGTCGTCTTAACATCTAAAAACCGAAAGAACAATTTGCCTATCACTTGGAATTATAATTATATTTTTATAAAAACGTTAGAATATATAATAATT
>NW_022874071.1:0-1122 GCF_010883055.1 Belonocnema kinseyi
CTACAATTTTAATTTAGAATAATATTCAAAATTAATTTAAAACTTGAAATTATTTGAAATAATTTGAAACACGATGTAGGTTTTTGCAGATTTAAAAAAAAATCTTTTGAGAATTGTAAAATATTCAAAAGAATAACAAAAATTGCTGTGATTGCTAAGAAAATTGAAAATGATTTTTTAGTTTGAAAAATTAATTTTAAGTGAGTATTTGAAAAGATTTTAAAAATTAAAAAAAAAAAGGAATCAGGACGATTTTAAGCCAATTTTTTTATTTTTCATTTTTTTTAATCTTAGGAAAAAATCTAATTAACACATTAAATCAATTTTCAACCCAAAAGTTTACTTTTCAACAAAATAAATTAATTTTCTATCAAATAATTGGTGTTTTAACCAATAAAATATACAGGATAAAGTTTCAAACAAAAATGAAATAGTACAATTTCCAGATAAAAACTGTGCTAAAAAATTGAATTGAACAAGACAAAAAAACGAATTTTCAACATAATTGTTAAAAAATCAAGAGAAAAGGTGAATTTTTGACCTAGAAGATTAATGTTCTATACAAATTTTAACAAAATACATGCATTTTTAAAGAAATTATTTGATTTTAAAGTAAAAAAGACGAATTATCTACAAAAAGTGGAAATTTTTAAGCGAAAAATATAAGTTTTCAATGAAAGAGTAAAACTTTCAACCAAAGAGTTATAATTTCAAACGAATAGTTAAATTTTCAATCAAGAAGATGTACAGTTGATATTTTAACCAAACAATTACATTTTTGACCAAAAATGATAACATTTTCAACCCAAAGGATTACATTTCTACTAAATAAGGTCAATTTCCAACAAAATACATGAACTTTCAACGAAATTATTTAATTTTAAAAACAAAAAGAGCATTTCCACTCAAAACTTATCATTTTAATTTTTAACAATATATTTGCATTTACAACAGAACGACTTTACAACCAAAACATATTTATAGTTCATTATTCAAACGAAAAATGTAATTTTTAATCATAAAGTATAAATTTTCCATAAAAAAATTTAATTTCTACAAAGAAAGACGACCTTTTAACAAAACACATGATTTCTTAACCAAAAATGGTATTGATTGATTGTC
>NW_022874072.1:0-1512 GCF_010883055.1 Belonocnema kinseyi
TGTACAGAGGTGGCTGAAAGTCTTCGCTTGCCTCTTTTTTGATGACTGATAAAGTTGTCTTAATTTTAATTATGCCGGAACTAAAAAAATTTCTCTTTAAAGCATTGATTGCTTTTAAGCTTCTGTATAAAGTTAGGCCAGGGTGAAGCAAATTTGTCTTTTTTTTTAAGTATATATTGTAGAAATAGTGTACATTTCAAGATTTTTCTGAATGTTCAATAACTTCCGAGATAATCAACATCTTTCAATGTTCTTAGGCTCATTTTTAATTTATTTTTTCACCGTATGACACCAGCAGTTATAAAATTGTAAAAACATCTAATCTGTAGGCAAATTATAATCAAAATTAAATGAATATATATTTTGAGAAATTTAATAGAAACTTCATGATTATATGGTTCATATATTCTACAAATATACTTGTATTACCACAAAGAATATTGCAATTTTCCCAACTTGTTTGTCACAATTAAAAGTTATTTCAATTCGATGACAACACTTTTACGACTGATACCCATAAGCTCTTGTAGAATGGAAAAAATTGCTTGAAAATGAGCCAAAAAACAGTAAAAAATATTGATTATTTCGGAAGTTATTGATCATTTAAGAAAACATTGAAATTTACACAATTTTTGCAATTTCAACTTAAAAAAACGACTAAGTGGCTTCATGTATAAAATTAGTACAAAATGTACAAACTAAAAATAGATATATATATATATATATAATTAAAAGATTGTCATAAGGGCGACCGCAGAATTTCGTCGGGAGCGGGTGCTAATCTGAAAAACTGCACTCGCTCCCAGCGAAATCGCGATAAAATTTCAGCCATAACCACGTCTCACGACGATCATTTAAAAAAATCGAGAGTTTAAGGGTTTTTCATGTAATTTAAAAATATTTTAAATTATTCGAACAGACTTTCGGCAATTTCCAGGGATTCAACCGTAGTTATTTGATTAAAAATTTCTTCAAACTTATAAGCGAATTTTAAAAGATTTCAAAATATTTAAAAGAGTTCAAGATATTTTCAATGAATTTATGAGATTTTAACTCATTTTCAAAAATTTTTGAGAAATTTTAGTAGAATTTAAATTAGTTTTAAGATTTTAAAGTAATTTTAAACTATAAATAATGTTTTTGAATTCTTCTGTTAAATATCTTGATTTTTTTAAATCTTTTATAATATCATAAAAGATTTTTGAATATAGTTGAAATCTTGTTCAATCACATAAAATATTCAATAATAATTTGAACAATAATTCCAACTGACTGACAATTAGGTATCTAATATGGAATATTTTAGAATGGAAATAAATTTTTCAAAATGCAAAAATTCCAATTTAAACATTGTTTTTACCCCCTCCACTCTGACTCGAAAAATCCATTGAAAATGATTTTTTAAAATTGAGAACTATAGCTGGAACCAACTAGTCGTCCCAGAAAAAAACTGAAGGTATCGTTGAAGGCCTCTCATCCATATTTCTAGGTGATTTAGGAATCATTGAAAAA
>NW_022874073.1:0-1260 GCF_010883055.1 Belonocnema kinseyi
CAAAAATTGTTGTGATTGCTAAGAAAATTGAAAATGATTTTTTAGTTTTAAAAATTAATTTTAAGTGAGTATTTGAAAAGATTTTAAAAATTAAAAAAAAGGGAATCAGGACGATTTTAAGGCAATTTTTTCATTTTGCAGTTGTTTTAATTTTAGGAAAAAAATCTAATTAACACAATAAATCAATTTTCAACCTAAAAGTTTACTTTTCAACAAAATAAATTAATTTTCTATCAAATAATTGGTGTTTTAACTAATAAAATGTACAGGATAAAGTTTCAAACAAAAATGGAATAGTACAATTTCCAGATACAAACTGTGCTAAAAAATTGAAGTAAACAAGACAAAAAAACGAATTTTCAACAAAATTGTTAAATTTGCAAGGAAAATGGTGAATTTTTTGCCAAGAAGATTAATGTTCAATACAAAAAAAAACGATTTTCCAACTTAACCAATATAAACGATTAATTTTTAATCAATCATATAATAGTTACATTTTCAGGTAAAGATGAATAATTTTTTAAAGAAAAAATTAATTTTAAATAAACTTGTTAAATTTTCGACCAATCAGATGAATTTTCGACCAAGAAAATTGATAATCTACAAAAAAAGACAAATCTGAAACAAAATACATGAATTTTTAAAGAAATTATTTAATTTTAAAGTAAAAAAGACGAATTATCTACAAAAAATTGAAAGTTTTAAGCGAAAAATATGAGTTTTCAATGAAAGAGTTAAACTTTCAACCAAATAGTTAAATTGTCAATCATAATTTAAAAACCCTGTTAAAAAAACGTATTTTTTTTGACAAAGTAGTTCAACTCTTAGTGAAATAATCGACTTTCAAACCCAAGAAGATGTACAGTTGATATTTTAACCAACCAATTGCATTTTTGACCAAAAATGATAAAATTTTCAACCAAAAGGATTAAATTTCTACTAAATAAGGTCAATTTCCAACAAAATACATGAACTTTCAACGAAATCATTTAATTTTAAAAACAAAAAGACTATTTCCACCCAAAACTTATAATTTTAATTTTTAACAATATATTTGCATTTATAACAGAAAGACTTTACAACCAAAACATATTTATAGTTCATAATTTAACCGAAAAATATAATTTTTAATCAAAAAGTATAAATTTTCCATAAAACATTTAATTTCTACAAAGAAAGACGAACTTTTAACAAAACACATGATTTCTTAACCAAAAATGGTATTGATTGATTGTCAGTTTCAAAAATGTATTTTCAACG
>NW_022874074.1:0-1399 GCF_010883055.1 Belonocnema kinseyi
GAGCTCCCTCTTACACTTTTCCAAGAGATATGCCATTTTTAACTTTTAAAAGGGATATGAACAGTTTATTTTTCAACATTTACGTATTTGTCTATCTTGTTGTGCAGCCGAGGTTCAAATAATTTTTTACATGAATATCTTAATTAATAAAAAAATGTGAAAAACAATTATTACCTATTTCAAGTAATAACACAGGCATACAAAGATTTTATATCAGAAACCTGCCATAGTATTTCTAAAGGATTTTGGTTAGTTAGTTTTTGCTATTTTTTAGATTTTTATTTTTTATTTCACCCATATTTTAACATATTGCTTTAACCCATTATCACCTCAAAGCTACCTCCAACTTTTTACGGAAGAAAACATTAACCTGTCATTAATTTTCAAACATTTTCAGTGTTTCCTAATCATAATCTAATCAACTGTATGATGTCCCCGTGGTCGTTAATGAGTCAAGGTATTGATAAAACAAAAATTCAATGTATTATATTTCAGCGAAAAGAATATATATTTGAGCAAGCTCAACGGCATTTGATAAGTAAAGACTTATAATTTCAGGTTCTCTCAATCGCTATTTGAAGCAAATATCCTTATGGTGTTTCAGCGCACCAAAATCCTTCGGAAATACTATAGCAGGTTTCTGATATAAAAAATGAGCAATTATTTGTACACCTGTGCGATTCGTTGTGACATTCAATTAAAAAATGGACAGAATTAAAACAAAGAAAGAATATTAAAACGCATGAAATCTGTTGTTTGCCTGGCCAAACAGTCACTAATAAAAATTAACAAGACATTGTTAGTTCTAGGAACATTTTCTATGAGTTTAAAATGATTTAACTATTAATTCTTTTAATTTAAAACATAATCATTTACCATCTATAAAGATTCTAAAAAAATTGAGTTTCACAGACACAGAATTAAAAATTCATAAAATTTAAACGGTACTATTTTAAAAAATTGACTATAGTTGCTCTTACATATTATTCACTTTTTAACTAAAAAATCCTTTACTTTTATATCTGTAAATTTAAAAATATTGTTCAATTAGGCTGATGCAGTGTACATATTAATATGAGAATTACGTTTAATCACAAAAATAATTTAAAAGTTAAGATTGATGCAATTCTTACTACAATAATATATCTCCGATAATAATTAGTGAAATATAACAATGGCGATTTTTATGGCCAGTTTAGATAAACAAATCCAACATTTTCGGTAGTGGAAAAAAATCGATTTCTAAATTAAAATAGTTTGAGACCTTTGTGACTAATTTGGACCTTCAACTTCATCTCAAGCTATTTGAATGGAAATAATGAATTAGTTGTGCTTGGTTTTCCAAAATTTAAAATTTATTTATCTAATTTGGTCAAGAAAATATAAATTGTTATATTTT
>NW_022874075.1:0-1250 GCF_010883055.1 Belonocnema kinseyi
CTAGTCAGACACCACAGGAGATCTGATTTTTAGTCAGACGCCTTAGCCACTCGGCTACAGCTGCGGATATTATTTCGGATGTGATTTTAGCACACAATCTTCCCCCGGAATTCAACTTAAGAAAAAATTTCTCATGTCGCTGTGCAAAAAATCTAAAATCCAAAAATTTTCAGATTATGTTCGTGTTCTCAATTCTGGACCCTGAGAAATTTTAAAAATACATCATATCATGGATCAGCAAATGTGATCTTCTAGTAATTAACATTGGGCTTTCAGTCAATTGCAGAAAGAATATTAATTTGCAACTTTTTTCCGAAAATCTTACAAATGAAAGGCTAGCTTATAAGCGGCGTGCAAATAAATGGACGATTGTTTGTGCTAAAATTTAGAGAGCGTAAAGGTGACGAGAGAAAATATATTTCATATCGTTATGGAAATATTCAATCAAGATTCATAGAAACTTGACAGATACGTTGAAAAAGATATTACGCTATATAGTCAAAAAAAAAAAATCCTCGGTCGCTAGGACTCGAACATTCGCAACATAGTGGAATCTGATTTCTAGTCAGACACCACAGGAGATCTGATTTTTTGTCAGACGCCTTAGCCACTCGGCTACAGCTGCGGATATTATGTCGGATGTGATTTTAGCACACAATCTTCTCCCGCAATACAACTAAAGAAAAAATTTCTCATACCGGTGTGCAAAAAATCTAAAATCCAAAAATTTTCAGATTATGTACGTGTTCTCAATTCTGGATCCTGAGAAATTTTAAAAACACATAATATGATGGATCAGCAAATGTCATCTTTTAGTAATTAACCCTGGGCCCTCCTTCAATTGCAGAAAGACTATTAATTTGCAACTTTTTTCCGAAAATCTTACAAATGAAAGGCTAGCTTATAAGCGGCGTGCAAATAAATGGACGATTGTTTGTGCTAAAATTTAGAGAGCGTAAAGGTGACGAGATAAAATATATTTCATAGCGTTATGAAAATATGCAATCAAAATTCATAGAAACTTGACAGATACGTTGAAAAAGATATTACGCTCTATAGTCAAAAAAAAAAAAAAATTCCTCGGTCGCTAGGACTCGAACATTCGCTCCTTAGTGGAATCTGATTTCTAGTCAGACGCCACAGGAGAACTGATTTTTAGTCAGACGCCTTAGCCACGCGGCTACAGCTGCGGCTATTATTTCGGACGTGATTGTAGCTCACAATCTTCTCCCGCAATACAACTTAAGAAA
>NW_022874076.1:0-1435 GCF_010883055.1 Belonocnema kinseyi
GTATCAGCCTTGGAGGAGATTATGTTGAGAAATAAAAAAGAAAATTCTTAAAAACGTTGTTTTTCTTGGTCAGGCCGGAAACTTATCAATCCACCCTCGTATTTGTTTACCCAAAACTTACTTAGAACTTTCGCAGGTACCTTAACAAAATTTATCATTATTTCGAAACCTTCTAAATCCTTGAGAAGTCACAAAGTTTTATCTTAAAATCTTAAACAATTTTAGATTATTTAAAAAATTTTGTTCAAACTTCTAAATATCTTTTGAAATGATTCGAATTTTCCCTAAAACTTTTAATAAATCCTATGAAATTAAAAGAAAATGCCTCAAAGTCTTCCAGATCATTATTTATACAGCTTAGAAAGTCTTTAAAAATATTTTTAAATATTCTCTTGAAATTAATTTTTCAAAATAAAAAATTATTTTCGATTTTCAAATAATCTTAATAAATTCTTACATTATTTTGAAACCTTTCAAAATGCTTGTGAAGCTTCAAAACTTAATTTAAAAATTTCTAAGTATTTCCTTGACGTACTCATATTTTTTCGAAGTAAATGAATTTTATGTGTTATTTACACATTAAAATTTTACATTTTCAATTACAAATAACAGATTCTTAGGACAGAACAATTAAAATTACCATTTTTTATCTTCTTATTTTAACTCTCTGAAATTTTAACGATTCATGGCTTTATGTTTCAAACAATTCAGTTTTGAATTGTTTGGGTTTTAAAATTAACTTTATAATTATTGATTTCAAATCAACAGTCAAACATTGCTGAAAATTAAAAAATTGTTCTTTTTCTTTATTGAAAATTTTTAAATTAAATTGATGAAAAATGATATATTTCATACTGGAAAAAACAGATTATTTATAAAGTTACAGTCGGTTGTTTACGTTACATTAACTTCTGAGGCTGACGTCTGCAGTCGGGGGGCCGAGAGGAAGTACCAAAATCGGACGAAAGTGGACAAGAAAGTAGGGGGGGGGGGGTAGACGCCTGGGCCCTCCTTTTAAATGCACGCCTGATAGCCTAACTCTATTTCAAATAACGCACTTCACTAACGGAGAATATCGCACGCTGAGTGGGTTGGTCAAAACGGTCCTTATATACTATACCAAGAAATTTATTAGCGCTTGTGAGAAACGACCAGTGTCGGGCCTAAAATTGTTGATGCGCTGAGTCATATTTAATTTTCTTGGTTTACCCTCGAATATTTGTGTGATATTTGTAACTAAAATTTTGCATAATAAATAGGGGAGGAATGGTTATGATGACCACCTCTAAATTAAATTTTCTATAAATTATCATTGAAATGTGATTTTCACGTGCTTATATTTTAAGGTCAACCTTGAATTATCAGAGAAGGTTGATATTACTCATATGTTTGTTATTTAAAAAATATGAGGATTGTACAGTAAAAAGTATATAAC
>NW_022874077.1:0-1176 GCF_010883055.1 Belonocnema kinseyi
ATTATACAATATCCGGGCTAGACATCTCTCTAATTTGAACAATTAAAAAATAGTTTGTTTAAAAAAATTTTTTTAATAGAATAATAAAATATTTTTAATAAATAAAAAACTTTTAATGTTTAAAGTTTCTAAAAATTATTGTTGGATATAAAATAACAATAATTGAACGAATGTATTTTTTGATAAAAAGTTATTTGAAAATGTGCATTGTATTTTTGTACATTACAGAAAACGCTCGAAAAATGAAATTATTATTTAAAAAAATAAAAATAAAAGTCTCATTAAATCAGCCTGCATTGAATCCTGCAAATTTTGTTTCATTTAAAGCTCACGTGTTTTAAATTTATGTTTGTATCACATATTTATACAATTATTGTCATTTTAAATTAAAAAAATAATTTTAAAAAATTAAACATCAAACAAAATTTCTATAATAAAAATATTTGATTATTATATTTTTAATAAATAAATAATATTGATCACAAAACTGTTTTCTCAATTTCTGCAATTCAAGAATTTTCTAGTTTGTATGTTTGATCATTGGACAGCATTCGGCCTGGAGTTTTATTATTCGGGAATTTTCAAATTCGATAATATTGTAAACTGTCCAGAATAACGTTTTTATAAAAATATAATTATAATTCCAAGTGATAGGGAAATTTTTCTTTCGGGTTTTAGGTGTTAAGACGACAGTTCCAAGCCAGATTACGTTTCGCATTGGCAAACAATATTATACGAACAGAATTTCACTGAAACATTCGTAAAAAATATCATGTTCCATAAAGTATATTTTAAGATAAACTTTAAATTATTATAACTGATACAGCTTATTTATTTTTAATTTATTTTTAATTGAAAATGGGTTATAAAGTTTTAATCGCGAGTTTCCATTTGTTTAACTTCTAAGACTTTCCAATTGAAACAGTTTAATTTTTAACGTTAAAATTGGAATATTCTTCAATTTTAAACAAATTCCGAATAGTGCTGTGAAATCAATTATGATTCACTTGTGAATCCTTGGTGTCCACTTCAATTAAAAAAAGAATCATACTTTATATTCGCAGTTGATAAACCAAAAACGATTTCTATCTAAAATTATAAATTTGAAACGCTTCTAATTTTTAATTTTCCAGGTCTTCAAAACTGCATTCTAAAATTCGAAATTGAAAGATTTTC
>NW_022874078.1:0-1334 GCF_010883055.1 Belonocnema kinseyi
AATTTAATAAACTCGTATGCGGTTAGCGATTCCGAAGCTGTGGACAAGACGAATATCCACAGAAAACTAAAGATGGTTTCTCTTTCACCAGTTGACTATTGAAAAAATCATGACAAAAAATCCGACCGGAAAATTTTAAGTCTCTCCTATTCATCGATTGTTTAGAAAAAGTATACTTTGTCAAAACATTGGGCGAACGAGAAGAGGGAAGAGGAAGATAAGCGAGTTCGGGGAAATGTCGTTCAATCACCCTATCGAAAAATCTGATGATTTGGGGAAATATTAATTTACATTGACAGACAATACATTATAGTAAGCTATAAAAAATCACTTACCTACTAAAGTAGGTATTCAAAAATGTATTCAAATTTAAACTTTAACTACAGTCTTATTTTAATTTAACTAGATTGCACTTTAATTTAAAACCATTTAACATCATGAAACATCTACAATTTTTGACTGAACTTTACTTTAATTAAACTAAAATTTACTTAAATGCTGAATTTAACTAAATTGTATTTAATCTTTAAATTTAGTTTTACAAAATAGTTTTAAAAATTGCACTGCAATAAATGTTAAAGTACGAACAGAATTCTTTTTAAACTTGTTTACGTAGTATGACGAAAATTTCTCTTTTAAAATACAGCAGACGAGAAATTAATTTAATTTAACTAAACTTTATTTAATTTTTCAATTCATCTAAATTTTATTTAAATGTTGAATTTATCTACAATTGAAACAAATTTTATTTAAATTTGGAATTTAACTAAATTTTATTTAATTTTAAAATTTATCTCAATTTCATTTAAATGTTATGTTTATTAAAAAAAGAATTTTTGAAATGTCACTACAATTCTAAAGTACGAAAATAATTTTTTTAAATCTATTTATTTATTATCCCGAAAATGTCTCTTTTCAAACCAACCGTAAGAGAAATTTGTCAATTTAAAAATAATAATAAATAGAATAATTGTAGGCTCTCTGTAATTTTAATACAATTAGGTAATTCAGCGTTCACAACATTTTTCGCGCACAGAGCCAGCCGACCAACTCAGCTATAGTAAATATTGCTATAGTGATGTCGAAGGCGAACGCGAGAAACAGAAAATCACGTTCGGTTTGGAATTCAACAACTTTCAGTGTGCGCCCCGGCCCTACCCCGCCCATTAATGTGGTCGAAGGACGCGGTTGCCATAGAAACGACGAAAAGCTGTAGAGGGCAGCACCTCAATATGGTCGAAAATGTAGTTAGATGTATATATTGGCCGTCCCCACTCCTGACCCTTGCCGCATATACGTAAAATATTTTTGGTTTTACCAAAGATAATAGGTCC
>NW_022874079.1:0-1016 GCF_010883055.1 Belonocnema kinseyi
ATGTGAAATGAGTTGTGAAATGAGTATCTGCATTTATTTTTGTTAAACATGTTTTAATTTTGTTCTCGGATAAGTATCAAAAGTTGTCAGGCAATCAAATTTTCAGAAATGAAAGTGAAAATGAAAAAAAGGGAGAGGGGAAATTATTTCAATTTTTGAATGAAAATTATAGTTTAATTCTTTTTATGTTATGAACAGATTAATTCATTATTAGCTCATTAATTTTTTTCACAATGTTCAATTACATGAAGACTAAATTTTAAGTTAATAAATTGATGATTTATGTGAATGTTATATAATTGAATATCGGCTATAATTTATGTAATAACGTTTTATTAATGTTTAAAATACATATTTTTCAATTTCATTGTTTATGTAAATTTTTATTATTTAGTGAAATGAGTATCTGAATTCTAATTTCTAAATGATCTGAATATATATTTTACTTTTTTCTGGAATATTTGAAAATTTTATCAATAATACAAATTTTTAGAAAAATACCAAGTAAAAATTATTTGAATAATCCATTATAAAGATAATTCTTTAACGCCTTGTATTTTCAGAAAAGATTAATTACTTATTATTAGCTGATTCATATTTTACGATATTTGATTACATGAAGAATGAATTCATTCATATTGGATATAAACCTTTTAATAAAAACTTATTCATTTTTAACCTATTTCATTTACAATTATATAGTTTTTTCGAAATGTTGATGATGGTTTGAAATGATTATATAAACTAAAGTTTCACATTGTCAGCATTGCTCACGCAAGATCATACTTGGCCAAAAACTGCGCACGTATATGCGTTACAACATATGTTAAAGCCATCATTTTTCTCGAGGTCCTTATCCTTCAAAATAGGGCTTATTTTTATACTTTATGAAAAACCGAGCGTATTATTTTAAGGTGTTAATTTATTTTTATTAATTTATTATTTTTAAGTTATTTTTCTTAAGAAAAATTTACTGCCGGTCTTAGCCACTATGACGCCCTTGGGCAAAGAGGAGT
>NW_022874080.1:0-3429 GCF_010883055.1 Belonocnema kinseyi
GGGGAGCAAGATATAAATAGAAGACCACCGAAGTCTTCCGAAGCCTTCAGATCGGCAATCATCGTACAGCAGAACTCCGAGGTCGAATCGTGAATTTTCGGCGTACATACGAACTAACAGTGGTAATCATGCACTTTCTGTTTTTCGGCTCCCAAACGGTAGGTATGGTGGGGGTAATTTCCATCCACGATCTGGCAGCTCTGGTGTAGAAGGGTGTGGAGGTGAGAGATCTAATTGGGGGATTGTGAGTTTGCAAAGGGGAGGTAGATATTTTGGAGGATTGAGACAGATTTGTGTGGAAGTTTGTTTGGAGATTTGTGACAGGGTGGGAAGACTGTGTTGACGGAGTGGTAGTAGCAGGGTTGGGTAGCGACAAAGAAAGGCGTGAAAAGTAACAGGCAGCGACGGTAGAAGCAGGGAAGCATAGAAGGCGGGAAAATTTGAATTTTATTAATGGCTAGTGGAGCGAGTATCTCCTCGTAAGAAACAGAGTTAGAGCAGGAAGTGTTCAATACGCTGAAAGAGATAAAGGAAAGGAAGGCAAGGGGGAAGTATAAAAAAAACTATAGAAAAGGAAAGATTAAGAGCAAAAAGCGTAGTGTCAATAGAAGAATTTATCAAAAGGAAGAGAGGTGAGAGGGAAAGCAGTGAAGAGAAGGAAAATATTGGGGCGAGTGTAAAATACCAGAAAATGTTTGAATCGCCGCCAGAAACGAGAGTTTGGTAGGGAAACGCGATATCAGGGAGGGTGCTGACGGTAGCGGAGATGAAAATGAAATGTCGATGAAAGAAGAAAGACTAAAGGAAATTAGAGAAGTGATGATAGAGGTAATGGGGATTTATGAAGAAAAGCAGGAGAGAAGGGGATAGGAATTAAAGAAGGAAATTAGGCGGGAAATGGCTGAAGTTGAGAAAGAAATACAAAAATGGGAAGAAATCCGGGAAAAATTGGAAAAGAGGATGGAGTCATTAAAGTAAAAACTAGAGAAGCAGGAAGAAGTGAATGATACAAAGGTAGAGGAGATAAGAGGTAGGATGAAGAAACTTGAAAGCTTGAACGGGAATTGCAGTGGGGGCGAGAGTGGGAATAAGGAGATGGAAAGGCTGAGGAACATAGAACAAAGAATAGAGAGGAAAGAGAGGGAAGAAAGAAAATTAAACATAGTGATAAAGGGTATAAGATTAGAGGACAAGGAGCTGAAGGAAGGGGTGGACGAAGTACTGAGAAGGATTTATGTTAAGGTAGAGATAGAAGAAATGCGAAATATAGGTAGGGAAGTAAGAAGAGGGGAGATAATGGTACTGGTGAAACTAAAGAAATGGGAACATAAGAGGGAGGTGATGACAAAGAAGAGGTTATTATATGGTAGTCCGGAGAGAATAGAGGATGATTTGACATGGGTAGAAAGGAAGATGCAGTATAAATTAAGGAAAATAGCGGAAGAGGGAAGAAAAAAGGGAAAAAGAACATGGGTTAAGTATGGGAGAATTCAGATAGGTGGAGTATGGTGGGATTGGGATGAAGAAAGGGAACAGATAATGAGAAATGAAGTGCAGGGAAAGTAGAAGAGGCAGGAACGGGAGATAGGAAAATAAGAAATACTAAGAAGGAAAAAAAGATGAGAAACGAAAGTAGGGAAGAATGGAAGATTTGTTACTGGAATATAGCAGGATTAGAGAGAAAGGATAAAGAGTTTATGAGAAATTTGACACAATGGGATGTAGTCATAATGATGGCGACGTGGTTAGATGAAAAGGGATGGGAAAGAGTAAGGGGAAGGTTACCAAGTGGTTACAAATGGCAAGTGCAAAATGCAAAGAGGAAGAATAAAAAGGGTAAAGCAATGGGAGGAATGGTGATGGGAGTAAGGAATGAATGTATAACAGGTAAGATGGAGAGAAGTGGAAGGTAGTGGGGATTTATGTGAACGGTGATATGCAGGAAAAAGCAGAGGAGATTAAAGAAATGATTGAAGAAAATAAAGAAGAGATTAGGGTGATAATAGGTGGTGATTTCAAAGCGAGAACAGGAGATAGAGGAGGAAGGGAATGGGGAAAAGAGAGTGGAAGAAAATCCAAAGATAAGGTACTAAATAGGGAGGGAAAAAACTTGTTGAAGAGCTTGGAGGAGTTGGGATGGTATATCTTAAACGGGAATATAGAAGGGGGTGTAAAAGGAGAATATACATGCTCAGGAAGTAAAAGGGGAATGGTAATTGATTATGTGATAGTGGATGATGAGGTAAGAGAGAAGGTTAAGAAACTAGAAGTAGGAGAATATATTGATTCGGACCACTTTCCCCTAATAGTGACATTAGAGGGACAAAAAAGGAATAAAATATGAGTAAAAGGGGAGCAAATGTAAAAAGTGTAGGAAAAGGGGATTGGTCAAGGGAAGGAAAAGAACAGTTTAAAGAAAAAATAAGAAATATCAAAATGGGAGAGGGAAATGTGGACGAGGAGATGGAAAAAATAATAGGAGAAATAAAAATAGGATTAAAGTGCACAAACAATAATGAAGTTAGTAAAGGGGGGAATAGAAGTGAGTGGGATGAGCACTGCAAAGAGAAAAAAAAGAGGTCAGAAAGGAATTAAGAAAATGGAGAAAAGAAAAAAGTAATGGGGAAGAATATAGGAAAAAAAAAGAAAGAGTATACTGAGTTGTGTTATCAAAAGAAAGAAGAAGAGAATAAAAGGTGTGAGGAAGAGGCGGAGAAGGCTAGGACGGAAGAAGAGGTATGCAAGGTAGTAAATAGAGAAAGAAAAAGAAGGAAAAGAGTAAATCAAGATATTGAAATGATAGAAAGGAAGAAATATTTTTTGGATTTGCTAGGAGGAGTAGAGAGAAAAGTTGTAAAAGAAGGAAAATATGGTAGAGAAAGAGACGAGGAAGAGGAAATTTCAAGGGAAGAAATAGTTAAAGTTTTAGGAATAATGAAGGATGGAAAGGCACCTGGTATAGATGAGATTCCAAATGAAGTATGGAAATATGGAGGGGAGGAACTAGAGGAATGGGCATGGATAATGTGTAATAGAGTATGGAGAGGAGAGGGGTGGCGAGAGTTATGGAAAGAATGAGTAGTTATACCAATAGTAAAGAAAGGCAAGGGAGAGGAGGTTAAAGATTATAGGGGGGTGACGTTGATGCCAACACTGTATAAAGTATATGTAACTATTTTGTCGGAGAGATTGAAGATAGAAGTTGAAGAAAAAAAGATCGAGTCACCGAATCAGACAGGGTTTAGAAAAGGAATGGGGGTAATGGACAACATATATGTTCTGAACTATCTAGTAAATAAGAGAATTAAAAGGGAAAAAGGCAATGACAGCAATGTTCGTCGACTTAAAGGCGGCATTTGACTCATTAAATCGAGGAGAAATAGAAAAAGTTATGATAAAAAAGGGGATAAGAGAGGGATTAATAAAGAG
>NW_022874081.1:0-1017 GCF_010883055.1 Belonocnema kinseyi
TAGTAGGTTTCCTATGTACGTAAAAGAAAATAAAATATTAATCACAAGGAATATAAATTACAGCAGAAATCGTTTCATATATATGAATATATATCAAAATATGTAGGTGATATTTATCTCATCTTCATCAGGAAAGGTTTCACTTATCGTGCGGGCTATAGCTTTAAATCGCGCTGGAGATATTCTGTAATTAATATCAAAATAATTTGATTTACATATAAGAAAAATATATTAGTTCTAATTATGTAAACAGAGGTATTCGCTTACATTGTTTCTATGTTCTCCCCGTATTCAGCATTTACAATAATGTGAGACAGCTTCACTCGTGCATTGTTGTCAAAACCTTTCTTTTCATGTAAGGCTTTCAGCCACTTCCCTTCAGCACTTTTCTTAAGCAATTCAAGAAGATCCTGTATGAAAAACGTGAAATAATTTAAATGTTACTTGAAACGAACATAAACTTACTTACTATCACAAACAATAAATGTTTAATTTCCGAAGTCACTTACATTGCTTTTTTTGGCCCTCTTAGCGGGAGGACTTGTTGGTGGCGACAGATCGTCTATACTTGCCGCTGCTCCTGACTTTTCCTGGGTTTCCTCCAGAATATCCTGAATATTTCTCTGGGTATGGTCCTGTGTTTCGTCCTGGGTTAATTCCTTACGAAATTCTATATCCACGAACTCAAGTCGTGATGGACCTGACAATAATGCTGACGGTGAATCAGCTGTACCATGACTCAAAACAACCTGTCCAATCTGAAAATATGTATTCATTCAAAATTAACAAACCCGTTTCTTGTAATAGAAAGGACATGTCAATTAACGAAATGTAAACGCATCATGACGTCATCCTCAGAGGCAGCCTCCATTTGAAAGTAGAATATCCCTAAAGAACAAATGAACAAACTTTAGACAGACTACAGCTATTTTCATATTTCTTCATCCTACTTAAAAATCTCGCCCTGTCGCCCAAGGGCTCAATGAGACCCGCAACTAGTTCCGGAAAAAGAGCAAT
>NW_022874082.1:0-1635 GCF_010883055.1 Belonocnema kinseyi
GGGGGGGGGGGGCTATCGCCGTTTCGCCACCATTGTGAATGCGCGCCTGGTTTTCCTACAGTATTTATTTTTAAAAATGTGTATAAAATGTGTATCCTTGGGTCTTGTCGATTTTTTCCTAATGCATTTCAGTCACTGATAAACGGGGGTAAATTAAATAGGCATATCTCTCAGAAAATAAATGATTAAACTCCAGAAAAATTGAAGAGACTTTTTTTACCTCTATGTATTAAAAAAGGAAAACTTCCGAAAATTTAAAAACTAATTATATACTCTTTTAAGATGCCAATACAATTTACAAAGCACTAATTTTCAAATTTTTCAGCCTTCAGTTTAGCAACTCAAATTGTAACGTTAAAATTTACCTCATTTTCAGCATACAGGTTTATTGTTTGAATTTTCACAATTTTCGTTATAAGTTATAGGTTATGGCAAAAATAACTTATTCTGGGATTCGAAATTGCTACAACGCGAAAAGGTAAAAAGTTTAAATTCAATGTATTCAGCTGCATTCATAATGAAGTATGCACAGTTATTTGGTTTTAAATATATAAATTAATTAAAATTTATTTTTTATTTTTCACAATTGTAATTTATAACTTTTAAACTTGAATAATTGTAGGTCAAACCTGAAAAAGTAGACTTATTTCAAATTTGAAGCGGTTCTATTATATACGTATATTAAACCATTAAAACCTCTGACCTGTTTTTAAGCTTTTCAAAACTTTTTTTAAACTCTTTTGGTTATAATTTCTTAATGAAAGAATAAGTGCTATTTGGTCTACAGAGCAGCAATTCCAAAAATATATAAAGTCTTAATAGTTAAGATATTTTAAATTTGTAGTCTTCAGTATATTAAATAAATCGAAATACAAAGGTATTTAAATACGTAATAATTATTGAATTGAAATTGTTCGATAATTTCAGATTGAAATATTTCAAATTATTTAGTTAGAAAGTAAAATCGTATAAAGTTACAGGATGAGAAATGAACATCTTTTAATACTTGAATCATTATTTTAGAACAATTAAAATCGTATAACTTCAGATAAATTTGAAAATAGGACTATTAAAAATTAGAAGTGCCTGAAAGAACTCAGCAAAGATTTAGTTTAAAAAGCTATTTAAGAGGGTGCTTTTTCGAGTTTTATTAATTTATTTTTTTGATAATTTGGCATCCCCGCAAATTATTATTTTTTTAAAAAGAAAATAGCGCCTGATTTTTGTCAACTTTAAAAAATATATATTTAATGTTCGCTCAAGGTCAGTTTTCTTCAAAGTGCTTGTTGTATTGTTTCAGCTTTTCGTTATGTCACTCATTGATTGTGTTTTTCATAGAAAACATTGAAACCTGGGTTTTTCACGTTTATAAAATTATAATTAAAGGTCACTCACGGTAATTCTCTGTGCAAAATATTCATTTATAAAGAATATTTGTCAAACTATAGAACGGATTTCTTCACCCAAAGATACAAACTTGCATTGTACTATAGTCAAAACAAGTGGAAAATATTAGACACAAGCGAAATTTTCTAAGGAAAACAAACCTTGGTCGACCTATAAATATTCATTTTATTCCCCGAAAGATTAAAAAAAACTCTTCGAAACGCTTTCATTGCAACAATTTTATTAAAG
>NW_022874083.1:0-3172 GCF_010883055.1 Belonocnema kinseyi
TTTATTTGATATATTTTTACTTCTGATAAGGGGACCTGCTCTACCAATAACCTTCTTACCTTCATTTATTCGTCTATCTAATTCCTCATTTATCTTCCCGTCACCTTTTCTAAAACCTTTTTCTGACCAAATTCCCTTTTCTGAAATATTTTAAATGCGAGAAAATAATAAAATGCTTTTTTCAAAGAGAAAGTTCTTAAATATAACTATTTGTAACTTTTTTTAACATCAAAGTATACCAATCAAATTCCAACCTGAAATTTTATATCTTCATTTTCTAGTTTCTACACAAAGCCACTTTTATAAGGCTTACTCATATAACTTTTGCTTCGCTATCAGAAACGTGTTTTCGTAAAATCATTATCGTTAATTTATTAAGAGATGTCGTCTCACTAAATATTTATTTTTCTGGAACAGAATAATTGTTTTGAACGTAAACTTATTTATTCAATATCTTGGAACCAAAATTTTATTTTTTGTGTCAACTGAAAATTGCAGTTTTTGTCGTAATTCGCAAATGTTCCAATTTTAGGTTCTTGTCACTTTGAGATTTTAAACTTTCACGTTTCCTTCCACGGACCTGGATATTATTTTTTAATCACACTTTTTTGCCTCAATTTAGGAATTAAATTACTGACTAATTACAGTAACTACATAGTAACTTCTCAGCACTGCAAAGCATACAAAACTGTTCTTCATTCACTGCAAAAAAGTTTTTTAAATTATATTATCTACATCTGCCGAAAGAATTTGCATAATCGACATTAATGCCATTAATCACTTCACACTAAAACTGTCATTTTTCGAGCCCCAGTAATCGGCTATGGTTGGGTGACTGACATCATTAACATTTTCACACAACGTTTAATTAAAGAAAAGCTAGTTGTTGTCAGATTCGGGAAGAGCACCTAAAGAAACAATCCGCGGCCATCAATTACAACCAGCTTAAAAATCCCCAAGTGTCTATGTTTACTTTAAACTTTTTTCTGCAGGCTAGTAGTTAGATTCTAGAGCCAAAATAATTTTCTAGGAACGAGGAAGTGGTGAGTCGGCATCTGTGGATATTGTTATTTTCGCTTCTTATTATTATACTTGGCTTGTTGAATAATAAATGGTTCTAGAAGATTCAGATTCGGAAGAAAAGGGAAATTTAGTGCTTGGAAAATATGCCTTGGTGGAGTGTGTGATACGTTTTCATGACCGCGGTGTTGAAAAATAAAAATATTTATCGGGGAGCGAAAGGACTGTTAATACCCACTCCAGGCTTTCTGATAAGTCACACAGACACACAAAAAATTACATTTTCCAACCAAAAGAAAAAATTTTCAGTCGATATTTAAATTTCAAAAAAAAATTAATTATCAACGATGAAAGATGACTTTTCTACAATCCATTTTTTAAAACCAAAGAGGATTTTTCCACCTGTTGAATTATACGAAGAAATACGGATTTTTTTAAATCTTTAAATCCTCAACCCAATAAATGAAATTTTATTCCAGGAAGATAAATAATAAACAATTCAGTTCAGTTTTTTCACTAAAGAAATATTTATCAACTTAAATGGCGTCTTCAATTTTTCATTTGAAAAAATAAATTTTCATAATAACTGAACTTTAAACCTGTTGAATTAAAAAAAAAATGAAAATTGACCAAATATTTGAGACCGAAATCAAAAAGATGAAGTTTCGTCAGAGAACATTAATTTTCTAAAACGAATTTTTAAACAAAAGTTACATTTCTAACGAAAGAGGTGCATGTAAAAGAAAATGAATTTTTAATAAATTACTCCAACTTTCCAATTAATAATTGAATTTTTAAGCAAAAAAGGTGCATTTCTAACCAAATAATTAAATTATCAACCAAAACGATGAATTTTCGACTAAGGAAAAAGACAAATTAATTTTTAACAAAATTGGTAAATTTTTAAGGTAATCAGATGCAGGGTAGATGTATTGTTTGTGGCCACTGTACCGTTTCTGGCCACTTTGAGATTTAAAGGTAAATTTTAATAATTCAGTTTTTACTATAGTACATGTAGTATATTTATAGGGCTTTTTTATATGTCGACAACGCGGTGAACTCTTTTTTATACTCGTTAAAAGTAGAGTTTAAGAAATAGATGAAAACATAATCTGGACGCTTGTTGTACCTTGGCAATTTTAATTATTTCTTATAAGAATCTGCAGAACACCCTGGTAAGTAAGTTACTGATATTTGTTGAAATTCATAATCTTATTTAAATGTTTATATTATATAGAACTTAAGAAAATTAATAGTAAGGAAAAAAAATTTACTGATACTAACCTAAAATATGAATAAAAAAGCCCAGGGTCACAACTGGTACAGCAAAAGTATACAGTGCTACTTTTGCTCATGCCATGGCCACAAGTGGTGCAGACGTTTTCCAGTTTTGGTCATAGCAATTATTGATTTAATTTGTTAGATTATTCAGACGTATATTATTCAGTGATTATTCATAAAATTATTGACAAACAGTTTCAATTATCAAATTCAGAACTAATTTTTATATTTTTTACATTTTATAGGTTAGAATGCCGTCGAGAGTAAAAAAGAAGACCGCGGAGAAAATTCCTAAATCATCTTCAGCTACAATTAGTAAACCTAAAAGGACGTTTTTCATGTATTCAGAAGCTGCTTCAAAAAGAGCCTTGGAATCAGTTAAAAATGGGACCGATATTGCAGTTCTTCCTTTCAGTAATGAAGTTATCCAATCATAACACTGAAAAAAATCATTCTTAGCACCAAGTAAATTTATTTACTTGAATCCTATTTCTTAGCATCAAGAAAATATTCTTTAACAGAAGTAATTTTTATTTAAACCAGGCAAATATCTTTTATTTATCTAAAAAATGAATTCTTCTGCTGTATTTTCTTCATTGAAATGCATATTTCTTACATTAAAGAAAATGATTTCCTTAATTCAAAAGGTCTAGATTCGTTGAAATGTGATTTGACGTTCAAAGAAATACATATTTGATTCAAAGGGTTCGATTCTTTGAACTGATTCGGGACACACTTAAATCAATCATTTTCCCATACTTGAATCAAGAATTTATTATTATTATTACACCATTAAGCCATTTCCCTTTCGGGGTAGGCGTGACTCACTCGGCAGGGGAAAGGAGTAGTGTGTGGATGGGATAGAGATTTT
>NW_022874084.1:0-1874 GCF_010883055.1 Belonocnema kinseyi
CCAGAGAAGTAAGTGAAACGAGCGCGAAATTCGAAATGTGTAGTTTATGAGAAACAAAAGAAGGAGCATATTTTATTAGAATATTCATTAGAAGAATATAAAGGAAATAAAAAAATAAGTACATTCTTTTACCATCTGTACAGTATATACGTATAGCATATAAGAATGAATGAAATTTTAAAAAAAATTCTGAATGAAAGGAATCAGATGAATGGAAATAATTATGGTGGGAATATTATTTCATTGAAGGTGTAACAATTTCAAAAAAATAATTCTTTATGGTTGAAAATTCGTCTCAGGCGGTAGAATGTTAACCTTCTTGATGACTAATTCTTCTTTTTTTATTTAAAATTTATTTCTTCGGTTATACGTACATAATAAAACGTAATAAAATTCATACGAATATTGAAGTAGTTTTATTAGTTCGGTTACAATGTGCAAAAAGCAAACGGATATAATGAACCATTGGCGTAATTCAAAAATGTATATACAATTTCTGAGCATTATATTTCAAGTCCATCATTATAACGGATTGGATTAAAATGCAATTTACTGATTCAAAGGTGAACAATTAGATTGAGAACTTATTGTTGGATTAAAATTGCATTTTAATTCAACAAACATGAAATTTTTACTGAAAAGATATGAATTTTTGAGGGGTAAAATAAAAATTAGAATACAAAGTATTTAAATTTCAATTTAAAAAAACATTTCAGTTGAACTTTCAGCAGAGAAATATGCATTTTAAACCATTCGTCAATTTTCTATAAAAGCCTAAAATTTTTAAACGAAAAGGATAAGTTCCTAATAAAAATGTTCACTTTTGAACCAGTAAATAGCATTTTAATCCAATATGTTATAATGATGGACTTGAAATATAATTCTCAGAAATTGTATATATACATTTTTATATTAGGCCACAGGTTCAATATATCCGTATAATTTGTGCAAATTGTAACAGAACTAATAAAATTACTTCAATGTTCGTATGAATTTTATTTCATTTTATTATGTACGTATAATTCATGTTTATTTTATTTCATACATTGTATGTCCAAATGTACCAAAATATTAATGTGAATTGATTCTTATTATATTCCACCCACATCTTCTGCAAATCACCTCTATATCGTAACAATTTTAAATCAATCAATTCTTCTCAAAAACTTAGAATAGTGAATATAGGAGTAAAATAAATTTTTAACCAAGAAGAAGTTATTATGGAAATTTTTAGTCGTGACAAATTACGTGAAAAATTTTTCAACTAAATTTAAAATTAAATTAAATTGAAAAATGACTATAATAAAATTATTTTCAATAAAAATTGGAATAGTTACACTTTCAGTTCTAAAAATGCATGCTCTGTGGTGCGAGAAACACAATACTCCTGCACAATACTCCTGCCGAAAATAGGCAACTTAGATGACCCGAAGAACTACAGGCCAATAACTTGTCTGAACACGCTTTATAAGATATTCACAGCTATCCTAAATGATAGGATTGTTCGGGCAATTGAACCTGTGTGGCAAGAAATGTATGAACAACAAGGCTCAAAGAAATGCGTATCCGGATGTCTGAACTGTCGGCGAGGAACAAAGTATCTGCAACGAACATCCTTGCCGTCCCGGTACTACTCTATTCATTTGGAGTAGTTCCATGGACGAAGAACGAGCTCAGATCTCTTGATATCGGGACAAGAAAGGTTATGCACATGAACAAAAGCATGCATTTTAAATCTTCCGTTCCGCGACTGTACATCTCACGCCGTCAATGGGGTCGCGGAATATTGAGTCTTGAATGTCTTCGCAACAGGATTATTCTGGGTACAGCATATAGAGTTGCAAATGGAAGAGACCCTCTTCTTAAAATGGTCA
>NW_022874085.1:0-1015 GCF_010883055.1 Belonocnema kinseyi
AGACTAATTTCATATTTAAAGAGATTCTATCACATATATTGAACTATTAAAACCTCTGACCTTTTTTAAGATTTTTAAAACTCTTTTAAAAACTTTTTTTAACAATTTTGGTTGTGATTCCTTAATAAAAGAATAAGTGCTCATTAGTCTCCAGAACAGCAATTTCAAAAATATTTAAAGCCTTAATAATTTAGACATTTTAAATTTGTAGTCTTCAGAATATATTGAATAATTTCAAATTTAAAGCTATTTAAATATTTCATCTGAATTTTTGAATGGAAAGTGTTCGATAATTTTAGATTGAAACCTCTCAAATCATTTAGTTACAAATTAAAATCATACAACTTCAAGTTTTATTTATTTTTTGATTAACGCCTGATTTTTGTAAAAATTAACAAATATATATTAAAGGTTCACTCAAGGTCATTTCTTTTCAAAAAGCTTGTTCCTGAATAAATTAACTCTTATTGTTTCCGATTTCGTTCTGTCACTCAGGGTAATTTTCTGTGAAAAATATTGAATTACAAAGATTATTTATCAAACAATAGAATGGATTTCTTCGCCCGAGATGCAAACGTAGATTGTACTATAGTAAAAACAACTGGAAAAATTTAGACGAAAGCCAAATTTGGTAAAGAAAACAAAGCTTTGTCGACCAATAAATACTAATTTTATTCCCCGAAAGATTTTTAAAAAATCTCTTCGAAACACTTGTATTGCAAATATTTATTTGAAGAAAAATATTTGTTATAAAAATAAAAATAGTACAATTTTGACATACAATTCTTAAAATAAAAAAATCTGTGTGTCAAACCACAATCCAATCCGACTATTCTTTCAAAAGTTATCCGATATATAGACAACCACAATAACGACGACGTAGACGCCAGAGAGACAGACAGATACCGATGTAAAAACTTGTTTTTCTGACTCAAGGAGACTCAAAACGTCGAAATTTAATGAAATTCGCGAAAATCATTTTTCGCATAAAACTCTTCTCATTGTGGATGAGAAT
>NW_022874086.1:0-3164 GCF_010883055.1 Belonocnema kinseyi
TTATTGCATATTCATGGTGAATTCCGAAAATTAATTTTAAATCTTTGAAATCCTATAAAATACCTCACTTGTTATGAATAAAATCTTGAAAATCCACTAAAACATTTTAAGATTATATGAAATTAAAATATGTTACCTCTTTGCCTGTTGTTTCAGCGAGCCATCTTTCAATGCCTGATGTACATCAGAAAGTGATGAAAAAGAAAGACTGTTTTTCATGCAATATGCACATGTGACAATGCGACACCTCAGAATACATGTTTAAGAGTGTCAAATCTCTCGAAAATACAGTTGGTGGGTAGTGGTGTTTCCTATATTTGTAGGGGGGTGGGGGTGGCTGAGGGCTGGAGGGTAGTCCGTTTAGCGTCAATCGACTCGGGATACTTATAAGATACTACCATGATTTTTCCAGATTTTTTGGTCCAAAAATAAATTAGGCCAAAAACCGGCCTTACCGACCCTCCCCCTTTGAGCAAAAAATTTACATTGTAAAAAAATTTCCAAAAAATACCTTCTGCGCTGTCGCCTCCTGACCGCTCGTCGAAGGGCCCGGCCACATTGTGGGCGCTTGGAAGTGCTGAATCTGCTGGCACGAATGGAACGGAAGTTGAATGTAGGGAGGCTAGATTTGAGCCGGCATCCCGAACTGTACCATGGGGTGGTACGGCGGACTCATTGTAGACATCGGGTATGACCCGGGGAATGTTCCCAATATTTGAGGCTGCACCAGTCTCTCCTCCTGCGCCAGGAAGTTTTCACGAAGAATGAGTTCCGCCTCCCGTCTGGCCAGCCGTTCTTGTAGTGCGATGTTTTCCCGGAAAAGATTTTCCACCGCAGGAGGAAGGGCTGGTACTTCCTGGGCTTCAGCCTGCTGGAGTCCAGTTGTGGGAACCGTTGTGACAGGAGGAACGGCTGCCTGCTGTACGACTATGTCCAGGGTTCCAGCCTGCTGTAGTCCAGTTGTAGTAGGTACTGCCTCTTGTTGGGACGTGGCAGGGGCAGTGGTTTCCTGCTCAATGCATTCATTGAATGCAGTAGCCTGCTGATATACAATTTCATCCTTTTTCTCTTGAGGCTGCGAATTGCCAGCTCCTCCGCGACCCCCTTTATTCGAGTGACCCCCCCTCCTATTGTTTCCTACAAAATAAAAACTGTTAAATTTGCGACCAACCAGGATAAATTTACAATCTTTAGGACATATTTCAAATCTTAGTAAAATTTGTGAAACGATTGGGATATCAATGAAGTCTTTGTAAAATATTTATTATATTTTTTAAATTATTGAAATCTTTGGGAAATCATTTAAGTCTTTGTGCACTCCTTTGAAACTATCGAAAAATTATGTGAAATATTTGAAATCTTTATGAAATCAATAGAAAATCATAAAAAAATCTTTTTGAAACATTTAAAATATTTGGAAACTATTGAAATCCTTGTGAAATCTTGAAAAATGTTTCAAAGAGTGTGAAATTTTTAAATTCTTTCTTAAATCATTCGGGCTTCATATATGCCTTTGTGAAATCTTTTAAATTAATATTTATGGGGATTTTATCTTTGGGAAATCGTTATAATCTTTGTGAAATATTTCTGGTAACTTTAGGAGATATTTAAAATATTTCACTGTATTTGTACAATTATTGAAATCTTTGTGAAATCATTGTGATATCTTTGTAAAATCTTTGGGCAATCATTTATGCCTTTGTAAATTTGTTGTTTATTAATCCGAAATCTTTGCGGAACATTTTAAATCTGTGGAAATGTTTTCAAAATATTTGAAATCTTTACGCAATTATTGAAATGCATAAGAAATTTTTATGAAATAATTTAAGCCTTGGTGAAATCTTTTAAATGTGTCCTGAATCTTTGCGAAATATCTTACATCTTTGAAATCTTTGAGAAACCATTAAAATATTTGTAAAATCTTTCTAAACTATTCAGAAATTTGCGACATATTTGTTAATATGTTTGAAATTATTCAAATATTTGAGAAATATTTATTTCTTGTCTGTTAATATTTCTGATATTATTCAAATGAATTTTCAAGTGAACAAAAATAAATGGTAAAAAAAATCAATAAAATTGTTAAATATTTGACTTAAAAAGTAATATTAAAACTAAAAAGCAAATATTTAACCAAACATATAATTATAAATATAATTTTTAACAAAAAATTTTACACTTGAATTTTAAATTGGAAAATTTAATTTTGAACAAGAAAAAATCGAATTTACTACAGATTAGAAGTTTGAACAAAGAAGTGAATACACGAACAACAAGAATAATATTCTACCAATGAGATGGATTTTTAACCATATACATACTTGAATTTCAATCAAAACAGAAATTTTTTTACAAAAAATGGAATTAATACATGTTTAGAAGAAAAATTTAATAAAAAATTAATTTTGAAATGGAAAGAAGAATTTTAAAAACCAATCAATTTGTACTAAAAAGCCGAAATTTCCACTAAAACAAAACTCTTTTTTAACCAAAAAACAATGAATTTTTAATCAAGGAAAGAAATTTTCAAAAAAAATAATTTGCAAAAAAATCGAACTCTCTATAAAATAGGTAAATTTCAACCATGAATGCCATCGTAACATTTTCAATCAAAAAAATAATTTAAAAATTACGAATTTACCAAAAAATTTTAACCAGATAGTTGAATGTGTTAACTAAGAAATATTTTTCAACCAGGAAGGGATTAGTTTAATTTTCAGCTGAAAAAATTTTTTTTATCAAAATCATACTTATTTTTTACCAAAAATATCAGTTTTCAAACAAGAAGGAAAACTTTTTACGAAAAAGACAAATTTTCAACTGAAAAAAACAAACACTTTTTAATTGAAAGTTCCATTCTATGCTCAAGGTTTCAGTGGAAAAAATTAAATTTTAACACAAGCATAACATAAAAAAAAGAATTTTCAACCAAAATGTGCATTCTTTTTCTATAAAAAAGACTTTAAATAAGTAAATTAAAAAAATTGTTTACTTTATTCGCTCAAATGCGAACTGAATTATTAATAGAAAGAAATAAGAAATTCTAACTCTTTTTCATTGAGTACATTCCTTTTTAGTTTAAAACTTCTGGTATAACATTTTTTTGATTGAGGTTTCATATTCTTTTTGTTAAAAATTTTTTTATTTGGTTTAAAATGAACTTT
>NW_022874087.1:0-2903 GCF_010883055.1 Belonocnema kinseyi
GGGGGGGGGGGGTCGAGCTAGAATCCACGTGGACACACATTTCCCTAAATCTGTGAAAAAATATACTGAAATGAGACAAGGTATAATCTAGGTATACTCCAATTTTTATATTGTGCTCACGCACAATATAATTTTTATTTTTATTTTTTTCACGACTTTTTCTTTCAAATTTAAATCATGTTTAAGCTCACGTTCCTAAGCTAATTAGAATTTTTTCAGCCAATCCATCGCTCCTTTTGGACTTATTATAGTCCGGGAGCTCGCGGCAATTCTATGGATGTCATTCTAGTACTCACTAAAATTTCAGATTTTTTTGTTTTCATAGTCAACAGTTCGAAATTCGTAGACTGGCTAACAGCTGTTGGTGTATTTTGCAACAATTTATCGTTAAATTCGTCAACTATTCGAGTGAAAAAAAGTCATTTTAGTACTCTTGAAACCCACGGGGAATGATTGCTCAGATGCTGAAAACTAAGAATAAGTATGACTGGCAGCTCCTGAATGGTGTCAAAGTTAACTGGCAGGCTGTCAAACATGTAAAAAATTCAAGTAAAAACGTCATTTTAGTACTCTTCAAATCCACGGGGAATGATTGTTTGGATGCTAGAAAACTAACAATAAGTTTGACTGGCAGCTCCTGAGTGGTGCCAAAGTTCACTGATAGACTGTAAAAGATTTAAAAAATTCGAGTGAAAAAATGTCATTTTAGTACTCTTCAAACCCACGGGAAATGATTGTTTAGATGCCAAAAGCTAACAATAAGTTTGACTGGCAGCTCCTGAGTGGGGCCAAAGTTAACTGGGAAACTGTCAAACATGTAAAAAATTCGAGTGAAAAAATCTCATTTTAGAACTCTTCAAACGCACGGGGAATGATTTTTTGGATATTAAAAACTAACTATAAGTATGACTGACAGCTCCTAAATGGTGCAAAGTTAACGGGCAGACTGTCAAACATGTGAAAAATTCGAGTGAAAAAACGTCATTTTAGTACTCTTCAAACGCACGTGGAATGATTCTTTGGATGCTAAAAACTAACAATAATTTTGAATGGCAGCTCCTAAATGGTGCCAAAGTTCACTGATAGACTGTAAAAGATGTAAAAAATTCGAGTGAAAAAATGTCATTTTAGTACTCTTCAAAGCCACGGAAAATGATTGTTTGTATGCCAAAAACTAACAATAAGTTTGACTAGCAGCTCCTGAGTGGGGCCAAAGTTAACTGGGAAACTGTCAAACATGTAAAAAATTCGAGTGAAAAAATCTCATTTTAGAACTCTTCAAACGCACGGGGAATGATTTTTTGGATGCTAAAAACTAACTATAAGTATGACTGACAGCTCCTAAATGGTGCAAAGTTAACTGGCAGACTGTCAAACATGTAAAAAATTCGAGGGAAAAAACGTCACTTTGGTACTCTTCAAACCCACGGGGATTGATTGTTTGGATGCTAAAAACTAACAATAAGTATAACTGGCAGCTCCTAAATGGTGTCAAAGTTAACTGGCAGGCTGTCAAACATGTAAAAAATTCAAGTAAAAACGTCATTTTAGTACTCTTCAAATCCACGGGGAATGATTGTTTGGATGCTAGAAAACTAACAATAAGTTTGACTGGCAGCTCCTGAGTGGTGCCAAAGTTAACTGAGAAACTGTCGAACATGTCAAAAATTCGAGTGAAAAAACGTCATTTTAGTACTCTTCAAACGCACGTGGAATGATTCTTTGGATGCCAAAAACTAACAATAAGTTTGACTGGCAGCTCCTAAATGGTGCCAAAGTTCACTGATAGACTGTAAAAGATGTAAAAAATTCGAGTGAAAAAATGTCATTTTAGTACTCTTCAAACGCACGGGGAATGATTCTTTGGATGATAAAAACTAACAATAAGTTTGACTGGCAGCTCCTAAATGGTGCCAAAGTTAACTGGCAGACTGTGAAACATGTAAAAAATTCGAATGAAAAAACGTCATTTTAGTACTCTTCAAACGCACGGGGAATGATTTTTTGGATGCTAAAAACTAACTATAAGTATGACTGGCAGCTCCTAAATGGTGCAAAGTTAACTGGCAGACTGTCAAACATGTAAAAAATCCGAGTGAAAAAACGTCATTTTAGTACTCTTGAAACCCACGGGGAATGATTGCTCAGATGCTGAAAACTAAGAATAAGTATGACTGGCAGCTCCTGAATGGTGTCAAAGTTAACTGGCAGGCTGTCAAACATGTAAAAAATTCGAGTGAAAAAACGTCATTTTAGTACTCTTCAAACGCACGGGGAATGATTCTTTGGATGCTAAAAACTAACAATAAGTTTGACTAGCAGCTCCTAAATGGTGCCAAAGTTAACAGCAGACTGTCAAACATGTAAAAAATTCGAGTGAAAAAACGTCATTCTAGTACTCTTCAAACGCACGAGTAATGATTCTTTGGATGCTAAAAACTAACAATAAGTTTGACTGGCAGCTCCTAAATGGTGCCAAAGTTAACTGGCAGACTGTCAAACATGTAAAAAATTCGAGGGAAAAAACGTCACTTTGGTACTCTTCAAACGTACGGGGATTGATTGTTTGGATGCTAAAAACTAACAATAAGTATGACTGGCAGCCCCTAAATGGTGCCAATGTTAACTGGCAGACTATCAAACATGTAAAAAATTCGAGTGAAAAAACGTCATTTTAGTAATCTTCAAACGCACACGGAATGATTCTTTGGATGCTAAAAACTAACAATAAGTTTGACTAGCAGCTCCTAAATGGTGCCAAAGTTAACTGGCAGACTGTGAAACATGTAAAAAATTCGAGGGAAAAAACGTCATTTTAGTACTCTTCAAACGCACGGGGAATGATTCTTTGGATGCTAAAAACTAACAATAAGTTTGACTAGCAGCTCCTAAATGGTGCCAAA
>NW_022874088.1:0-1105 GCF_010883055.1 Belonocnema kinseyi
TTTATAGGTCGACAAAATTTTGTTTTCTTTACCAAATTTAAATTTCGTCTAAATTTTTCCAGTTGTTTTTACTATAGTACAATTTACGTTTGTACCTCGGGCAAAGAAATCCATTCTATTGTTTAACAAATATTCTTTGTAAATCAATATTTTTCACAGAAAATGACTCCGAGTGACCTTAAACTATAATTTTATAAACGTGAAAAAACTACATTTCAATGTTTTCTATGAAAAACACAATCCCTGAGTGAGAGCACGAAATCGGAAACAATAAGAGTCAATTTACTCAAGAACAAGCTTTTTGAATAAAAATGACCTTGAGTGAACCTTTAATATATATTTGTTAATTTTTACAAAAATTAGGCGTTATTTTCTTACAAAAAAAAATAATTTGTGGGGGGTGACCAACGATCAAAAAAATAAATAAAACTTGAAGTTGTACGGTTTTAATTTGTAACTAAATAATTTGAAAGGTTTCAATCTAAGATGATCGAACACTTTCCATTCAAAAATTCAGATGACATATTTAAATAGCTTTAAATTTAAAATTGTTCAATATACTCAAGACTACAAATTTAAAATGTCTCAAATATTAAGGCTTTAAAAATTTTTTAAATTGCTGTTCTGAAGACTAAATAGCACTTATTCTTTTATTATGAAATCACAACCAAAATTGTTAAAAAAAGTTTTTAAAAGAGTTTTAAAAACCTTAAAAAAAAATCAGGGGTTCTAATAGTTCAATATATTTGATAGAACTTCTTTAAATTTGAAATTAGTCTATACTTTTTCATGTTTGAGCTATAATTATTCCATTTTAGAAGTTACAAATTACAGTTGTGAAAAACAAATAAAATCTTTTAATTAATTTATATTTAAAACAAAAAACCTTTGCATAATTCAATCTAAATGCAGCTGCAAACATTTAATTTGAAATGCGTTGAATTTAAGGTATATTTTAAAACGAAAACTAAAAGCAAAGGATCGACTTTCAAAGGAATCGAAACAAAGTGACTCGCTGGATTGCAAATGAACATGGAAAATGGTGTATTTTCGCATTTTTAAATTTTAAATTAAAACTTTTTCGCGTTGTAACAATTTCGAATCC
>NW_022874089.1:0-1243 GCF_010883055.1 Belonocnema kinseyi
GCCCAAAAATCAGAGACTGTACTTCCATTGAAAAATTTTCGAAAAATTTATATGCAGACAATTTTGTAAACGTGGAAGAGAGGGGTTGATTTTTGACGTTAATGGTTGCGGCCCAAAAATCATATCGGGTATTTTCGAGGAGCCCAAAAATAAGAGACTGTATTTCCATTGAAAAATTCTAGAAAAATTGATTTGCAGACAAAGTTGTATTTACGTGGAAGAGAGGGGTGTATTTTTGACGTTAAGGGTTGAAGCCTAAAAATCATATCGGGTATTTTCGAGGAGTCCAAAAATCAGAGACTGTATTTGCATTGAAAAATTCTAGAAAAATTTATTTGCAGACAAAGTTGTATTTACGTGGTAGAGAGGGGTTGATTTTTGACGTTAAGGGTTGAAGCCCAAAAATCATATCGGGTATTTACGAGGAGCCCAAAAATCAGCGACCGGATTTCCATTGAAAAATTGTAGAAAAATAAATTTGCAGACAAAGTAGTATTTACGTGGAAGAGAGGGGTTGATTTTTGACGTTAAGGGTTGAAGGCAAAAAATCATATCGGGTATTTTCGAGGAGCCCAAAAATCAGAGACCGTATTTCCATTGAAAAATTGTAGAAAAATTTATTTGCAGACAAAGTTGTATTTACGTGGAAGAGAGCGGTTGATTTTTGACGTTAAGGGCTGAAGCCCAGAAATCATATCGGGTATTTTCGAGGATCCCAAAAATCAGAGACCTTATTTTCATTGAAAAATTCTAGAAAAATTTATTTGCAGACAAAGTTGTATTTACGTGGAAGAGAGGGGTGGCTTTTTGACGTTAAGGGTTGAAGCCTAAAAATCAGATCGGGTATTTTCGAGGAGCCCAAAAATCAGAGACTGCATTTCCATTGAAAAATTCTAGAAAAATTGATTTGCAGACAAAGTTGTATTTATGTGGAAGAGAGGGGTTGATTTTTGACGTTAAGGGTTGAAGCCCAAAAATCATGTCGGGTATTTTCGAGGAACCCAAAAAACAGAGATCGGATTTCCATTGAAAAATTGTAGAAAAATTTATTTGCAGACAAAGTTGTATTTACGTGGAAGAGAGGGGTTGATTTTGGACGCTAAGGGTTGAATCCCAAAAATCATATCGGGAATTTTCGAGGAGCCCAAAAATCATATCGGGAATTTTCGAGGAGCCCAAAAATCAGAGACTGTACTTCCATTGAAAAATTTTCGAAAAATTTATATGCAGACAATTTTGTAAA
>NW_022874090.1:0-1196 GCF_010883055.1 Belonocnema kinseyi
ATTAATTATTCTCTTATTAAATCTAAAATATTTGAATTTTCGCGCGGTAAAAGACTGTCGGCTTGTTACAACTATATCGAGGTGCTGCCCTCTTCAACTTTTCATTGTTTCTATGGCAACCACGTCCTCCTAGCGAGAGGTGGGGCCGGGGCGCACACCGAAAGTTGTTGAATTCCAAACGGAACGTGATTTTCTGTTTCTCGTTCTCACGTTCGCCTTTGCCATCACTATAGCAATCTTTGGGTATGTTCCGATTTGAGCAGTTGAGAGTTAATTAAAGTTTCAAAGTTGGCAATGCCAATGTATAAGCATAGGCTGCCGGTGCGCAATGATGCCTATGCTTATACATGGCATTGCCAACTTTGAAACTTTAAAAAACTCTCATATACTCAAATCGGAACATACACTTTGCTATAGTTGAGTCGGTTGGCTGGCTCTGTACGGCCTGTACGCTAAAATGTTATGAACACTGATTTACCTAATTATATTCAAATTAAAGAGAGCCTAAAAATATTCCGTTTATTAATATTTTAAATTTTCGAGACAATAAATGAATGCAAAAAAGTTCTTTTCGTACTTTGGAATTTTAGTTAAATTTCTAAAATTATTTTTAAAAACTAAACTTAAAATTTAAATGAAATTAAGATTAATTTAAAAAATAAATAAAATTTAGTTGAAGTTAAAATGTAAATAAAATTTAGCTAAATTCAACATTTAAATGAAATTTAGGTGAATTTACGAAATAAATAAAGTTTAGTTAAATTAATTTCTCGTCTGGTTTCTTTTCAAAGAGAAATTTTCTAGATACTAACTAAATAAGTTTTAAAACAATTCTATTCGTACTTTAAGATTTACTGTAGTGCAATTTTAAAAATTATTTTGTAAAACTAAATTTAAAGATTGAATACAATTTAGATCATTTCAAAAAGTGAATAGATGTTAGTTAAATTCAAAATTTAAGTAAAATTTAGTTGAATTTCAGTAAATTTCAGTTAAAATTGTAGATGTTGAATGGTGTTAAATGGTGTTAAATTTAAGTACAATTTAGTTCGATAAAAAAAAAGTGTCGTTAAATTTTAAATTTGATTGAATTAAATACAGATATATGTGGGTTGTTTCTTGGCTTCAACAATGGAGAGCATTCAAATAAGCTGGAGAAATAAAAAAAAATCCCTTATTTTTATAATAATTAGTTA
>NW_022874091.1:0-1543 GCF_010883055.1 Belonocnema kinseyi
GCAATAGTAGATTCTTTAACTAGGCATGTATCCCCGTGAGGTCACGTTACAAGTCCAAAATCAACTTCGTAGTTAAACGAAGTTTTAAAATGAATTCTTCTCCACTTCTTTTCACTTTTCTTCTACCTTTCTTTTACTTTTCACTCCCTTCTTTCTCCTTGCTGTCACTTTATCTGCCACTCATCGCAGTACAATAAAGTGCTGTTTTACTTCCGCTCCGCGGGCAGTCAAAGTGCGCTCAAGAGAAAAAATTCGGCAGTCCTGCGGGCAAATTCTCCTCGCGCGCTGCGCACGCGGCTCGTGGGTTTGAGCGCGCCTAGGACGCGCGACTATTGATTCTCGCGCTTCGCGCCCGATAATGTATTTATTTCGCGTTTCGCGTTCGTTAATGTATTTACCTCGCGCTCCGCTTTCAATCTTTGTATATTCCTTACACTCCCGACAATGGGTCGGCCAACAATGCCGACCAATTTAGAGCTGGGGGAGCCAATGAAAATGGATTCAATGCGATGGATCGGCGGGATCTCGCGACCTTTGGGTGGATGGAGCAATTGAATCATGACTTGCTAGAGTGCTACGATGCGAGTGTGGCCCGTGAACGGGGTTACATGGCACAACTGCATGCTCTGTGGTGCGAGAAACACCCGGAGCTATCGCACTTTTCGCAGCAACGTCTGCGAAACCATGCTGAACTACTCCGTAAAAGGAGCTATGTAAGCGGAACGCCTACTCTACCACACCTAGAACAAGCCGGCAACAAAGAAAGAGAGGCGACACTAAGACCAACCGCGGGCAGGCATCCAATAGATGAAGAGCGATGCTTTACGACTCGGAGAAACACCAACACCAAGGTTTCTCTCAAGCCTAAAGATCTGACTGAAATGGATGACGAGCTTCGTGGACATTTTTCCGGTGAATCCGACCTCTGGGCTATTAATTATTGTGTATATAATGCAGCGAGAGCTTTGGCCGATGTGTAGCGTAAAACAAAACCAACGGCTGATCATAAGACCAAAAGACGAATGCATCAACTTGCCATAAAAATAGGCTGGGCAAGACAGTACGCGTCCCGCATTCAATGTATGTTTGACTACATCACATCTGTCAGGAATTTTACCGCCAAGGTTCGAAAGTTCGCGCGCGAACTCCGGACCCGTTATCACACACTTAACAAGTCAAAGCTGCTGACCATCAGGCAGCATATTGTTGAGAGAATACGTATACTATCTGACACTAAGAGAAGTCTAGAGCGGAGGGAGAGGTGGGTCAGAGAAAATCAACAGTTTCTCTCTGATTCATCTCGACCCATCACTACCGAGGAGGTGAAAAATGTATTAAGAGGGATGAAGAACTATTCCGCACCGGGACCAAATTGTATCAAAACCTTCTGGTGGCAGAACTTTTCTTCAACCCATCAGCATTTGGCCCGTATTTTCACCTAATATTTGAAGTCGAAAGAGCCGATTCCAGAGTGGTTGGTGGAAGGGCGCACAATACTCCTGCCGGAAATAGGCAACTTAGCTGACCCGAAGAACTACAGGCC
>NW_022874092.1:0-1666 GCF_010883055.1 Belonocnema kinseyi
AACAATCTGCATGCATATTTTTGAGGAGCCCAAAAATCAAAGAATACATTGACACTAGAAAATTCTCAAAAATATTATTTTTTGACGAAGTCATATATACGTGGTCGAGAAGGGTTGATTTTATACGTTAAAGATTGAAGCTTAAAAATCAGAGTAGGTATTTTCGAGGACCTCAAAATCAGAGAATCTACTGTCACTGGAAAATTCTCAAAAATATTATTTTTTGACAAAGTCATATATACATGGTAGAGAAGGGTTGACTTTATGAGTTAAGGGTTACCGCCCAAAAATCGGAGTTGATATTTTCGAGGAGCCCAAAAATCAGAGACTACATTAACACTAGAAAAGTCTCCAAAATATTATTTTTTGACAAAGTCATATATACAGGTAGAGAAAGATTGATTTTATACGTTAAGAGTTGAAGCCCCAAAATCAAGGTGGGTATTTTCAAAGAGCCCAAAAATCAGAGTTTATATTAACACTAGAAAATTCTCAAAAATATTATTTTTTGGCAAAGTCCTATATACATGGTAGAGAAGGGTTGATTTTATAAGTAAACGGTTGAAGCCCAAAAATCGGCATGAATATTTTCGAGGAGCCCAAAAATCAGAGACTCTACTGTCACTGGAAAATTCTCAAAAATATTAATTTTTGACAAAGTCATATATACATGGTAGAGAAGGGTTGATTTTATAAGTTAAGGGTTGAAGCCCAAAAATCAGAGTGAATGTTTTCGAGGAACTTAAAAATCGGAGACTACATGAACACTAGAAAATTTTCAAAAATATTATTTTTTGACAAAGTCATATATACAGGTAGAGAAAGATTGATTTTATACGTTAAGTGTTGAAGCCCCAAAATCAAGGTGGGTTTTTTCAAGGAGCCCAAAAATCAGAGTTTATATTAACACTAGAAAATTCTCAACAATATTATTTTTTGGCAAAGTCCTATATACGTGGTAGAGAAGGGTTGATTTTATAAGTAAACGGTTGAAGCCCAAAAATCGGCATGAATATTTTCGAGGAGCCCAAAAATCAGAGACTCTACTGTCACTGGAAAATTCTCAAAAATATTAATTTTTGACAAAGTCATATGTTTGTTGTAGAGAAGGGTTGATTTTATACGTTAAGGGTTGAAGCTTAAAAATCAGAGTGGGTATTTTCGAGGAGCCCAAAATCAGAGACACTACTGTCACTGGAAAATTCTCAAAAATATTAATTTTTGACAAAGTCATATGTATGTTGCAGAGAAGGGTTGATTTTATACGTTAAGGTTTGAAGCCAAAAAATCGGAGTGGATGTTTTCGAGGAGCTTAAAAATCGGAGACTACATTAACACTAGAAAATTTTCAAAAATATTATTTTTTGACAAAGTCATATATACAGGTAGAGAAAGATTGATTTTATACGTTAAGGGTTGAAGCCCCAAAATCAAGGTGGCTATTTTCAAGGAGCCCAAAAATCAGAGTTTACATTAACACTAGAAAATTCTCAAAAATATTATTTTTTGACAAAGTCGCATATACGTGGTAGAGAAGGGTTGATTTTATAAGTTAACGGTTGAAGCCCAAAAATCGGCATGCATATTTTCGAGGAGCCCAAAAATCAAAAAATACATTGACACTAGAAAATTCTCAAAAATATTATCTTATGACAAAGTCATATAT
>NW_022874093.1:0-2438 GCF_010883055.1 Belonocnema kinseyi
TACGGAAAGATAAATTGATTAATAATCACTTTTATTTTATTGATATTAAAAGTGTAGTTTCGAATATATATTAATTTCGAGAGAAGCCCGCCAAATAAAAAAGTATATCAATCAAAGTTAAATAAACAAAAGTGCAAATATTGCATTATTTTTCGAGTGTTTTCGTAGAAAAAGAAACACTTTTTTACCGAAATCTACGGAAAGATAAATTGATTAATAATCACTTTTATTTTATTGATATTAAAACTGTAGTATCGAATATAATTTAATTTCGAGAGAAGCCCGCCAAATAGAAAAGTATATCAATCAACAGTAAATAATCAAAACTGTAAATATTGCATTATTTTTAGAGTGTTTTGGTAGAAAAAAACACTTTAATACCGAAATCTACGGAAAGAAAAAGTGATTAATAATCACTTTTATTTTATTGATATTAAAACTGTAGTTTCGAATATAATTTAATTTCGAGAGAAGCCCGCCAAATAGAAAAGTATATGAGTCAACAGTAAATAATCAAAAGTGCAAATATTGCATTATTTTGCGAGTGTTTTGGTAGAAAAAAACACTTTTTTACCGAAATCTACGGAAAGATAAATTGATTAATAATCACTTTTATTTTATTGATATCAAAACTGTAGTTTCAAATATAATTTAGTTTCGAGAGAAGCCCGCCAAATAGAAAAGTATACCAGTCAACAGGAAATAGTCAAAGGTGCAAATATTGCATTATTTTTCGAGTGTTTTGGTAGAGAAAAACACTTTTTTACTGAAATCTACGGAAAGATAAATTGATTAATAATCCCTTTTATTTTATTGATATTAAAACTGAAGTTTTGAATATATATTAATTTCGAGAGAAGCCCGTCAAATAGAAAAGTATATCAATCAAAATTAAATAAAGAAAAGTGCAAATATTGCATTATTTTTCGAGTGTTTTGGTAGAAAAAAACACTTTTTTACCGAAATCTACGGAAAGACAAATTGGTTAATAATCACTTTTATTTTATCGATATTAAAAGTGTATTTTCGAATATAATTTAGTTTCGAGAGAAGCCCGCCAAATAAAAAAGTATATCTATCAAAATTAAATAAATAAAAGTGCCAATTTTTCATTATTTTTCTAGTGTTTGGTAGAAAAAAGACACTTTGTTACCGAAATCTATGGAAAGATAAATTGATTAATAATCACTTTTATTTTATTGACATTAAAACTGTAGTTTTGAATATATATTAATTTCGAGAGAAGCCGGCCAAATAGAAAAGTATATCAATCAACATTAAATAAACAAAAGTGCAAATTTTTCATTATTTTACTAGTGTTTGGGTAGAAAAATACACTTTTTTACCGAAATCTACGGAAAGATAAATTGATTAATAATCACTTTTATTTTATTTATATTAAAACTGTAGTTTCAAATATAATTGAGTTTCGAGAGAAGCCCGCCAAATAGAAAAGTATACCAATCAACAGTAAATAATTAAAAGTGTAAATATTGCATTAGTTTTCGAGTGTTTTGGTAGAAAAAAACACTTTTTTACCGAGATCTACGGAAAGATAAATTGATTAATAATCACTTTTACTTTATTGATATTAAAACTGTAGTTTCGAATATAATTTAATTTCGAGAGAAGTCCGCCAAATAGAAAAGTACATCAATCAACAATAAATAAACAAAAGTGCAAATATTGCATTATTTTTCGTGTGGTTTGGTAAAAAAAAAACACTTTCTTACCGAAATCTACGGAAAGATAAATTGATTAATAATCACTTCTGTTTTATTGATATTAAAAGTGTAGTTTCGAATATAATTTAATTTCGAGAGAAGCCGGCCAAATAGAAAAGTATATCAATCAAAAGTAAATAATCAAAAGAGCTAATATGGCATTATTTTTCGAGTGTTTTGGTAGAAAAAAACACTTTTTTACCGAAACCTACCTAAATATAAACTGATTAATAATAACTTTTATTTTATTGATATTAAAACTGTAGTTTCGAATATAATTTAATTTCGAGAGAAGCCGGCCAAATAGAAAAGTATATCAATCAACAGTAAATAATCAAAAGTGCAAATATTGCATTATTTTTCGAGTGTTTTGTTAGAAAAAAACACTTTTTTACCGAAATCTACGGAAAGATAAATTGATTAATAATCACTTTTATTTTATTGATATTAAAAGTGTAGTTTCGAATATAATTTAATTTCGCGAGAGATCCACCAAACAAAAAAGTATATCAATCAAAATTAAATTAACAAAAGTGCTAATTTTTCATTTTTTTCTAGTGTTTGGGTAGAAAAAAAAAACACTTTTTTACCGAAATCTACGGAAAGACAAACTGATTAATAATCACTTTTATTTTATTGATATTAAAAGTGTAGTTTCGAATATAATTTAATTTCGAGAGAAGCCGGCCAAATAGAAAAGTATTTCAATCAACA
>NW_022874094.1:0-1369 GCF_010883055.1 Belonocnema kinseyi
CTCGAAAATATCCACTCCGATTTTTGGGCTTCAACTTTTAACTTATAAAATCAACCCTTCTCTACCACGTATATATGACTTTGTCAAAAAATAATATTTTTGGGAATTTTTTAGTGTTAACGTAGTCTTTGGTTTTTGGGCTGATCGAAAATACCCACTCTGATTTTTGGGCTTCAACTCTTAACTTATAAAATCAACCCTTCTCTACCACGTATATATGAATTTGTCAAAAAACAATATTTTTGAGAATTTTCTAGTGTTAATGTAGTCTTTGGTTTTTGGGCTCCTCGAAAATACTCACTCTGATTTTTGGGCTTAAACCCTTAACGTAAAAAAGCATCCCTTCTCTACCATCTATATATGACTTTGTCAAAAAATAATATTTTTGAGAATTTTCTATTGTTAATGTAATCTCTGATTTTTGGACTCTTCGAAAATATCCACTCCGATTTTTGGGCTTAAACCCTTAACGTAAAAAATCAACCCTTCTTTACCATGTATATATGACTTTGTCAAAAAATAATATTTTTGAGAATTTTCTAGTGTTAATGTAGTCTCTGATTTTTGGGCTCCTCGAAAATATCCACTAGATTTTTGGGCTTCAACTTTTAACTTATAAAATCAACCCTTCTCTATCACGCATATACGACTTTGTCAAAAAATAATATTTTTGAGAATTTTCTAGTGTTAATGTAGTCTTTGGTTTTTGGGCTCCTCGAGAATACCCACTCTGATTTTTGGGCTTAAACCCTTAACGTAAAAAAGCAACCCTTCTCTACCATCTATATATAACTTTGTCAAAAAATAATATTTTTGAGAATTTTCTAGTGTTAATGTAGTCTCTGATTTTTGGGCTCCTCGAAAATATCCACTCCGATTTTTGGGCTTCAACTTTTAACTTATAAAATCAACCCCTCTCTATCACGTATATATGACTTTGTCAAAAAATAATATTTTTGAGAATTTTCTAGTGTTAATGTAGTCTTTGGTTTTTGGGCTCCACGAAAATACCCACTCTGATTTTTGGGCTTAAACCCTTAACGTAAAAAAGCACCCCTTCTCTACCATCTATATATGACTTTGTCAAAAAATAATATTTTTGAGAATTTTCTATTGTTAATGTAGTCTCTGATTTTTGGACTCTTCAAAAATATCCACTCCGATTTTTGGGCTTAAACCCTTAACGTAAAAAATCAACCCTTCTTTACCATGCATATATGACTTTGTCAAAAAATAATATTTTTGAGAATTTTCTAGTGTTAATGTCGTCTCTGATTTTTGGGCTCCTCGAAAATATCCACTCCGATTTTTGGGCTTCAACTTTTAACTTATAAAATCAACCCTTCTCTATCACGTATATATGACTTTG
>NW_022874095.1:0-1842 GCF_010883055.1 Belonocnema kinseyi
ATTTGAAATTTTTTAATTAAAAAAAGAAAATTTCGTTAATCATCAGCAATATTTGACCGTTCATTGAAAACAATCCATTACAAACAACTGTTAAAAACTATATAAATTTGAACAGAATGGTTCGAAATAGAAAGCCTTGAATTGTTAAATTTTTAATGAGCTAAATTTTAAGTTTAAACGCTACAATATTAATTTAAAAAAATATTCGGAATTAATTTAAAAATTGAAATGATTTCAAATAATTTGAAACACTATTTTGACTTTTGCAGATATAAAAAAAAAGCTTTTTTGAAAATTGTACAGTATTTAAAAAGAATGACAAAAATTGTTGTGATTGCTAAGAACATTGAAAATGATTTTTTATTTTGACAAATAAATTTTAAGTGATTATTTGAAATCATTTTTAAAATTAAAAAAAAAGAATCCATAACATTTTAAGGAAATTTTTTCATTTTGCAGTTTTTTTTATTTTAGGAAAAAAATTTAATTAACAAAATATATCAATTTTCAACCCAAAAGTTTACTTTTTAACGAATTAAATTAATTTTCTATCAAATAATTGGTGTTTTAACCAATACAATGTACAAGATAAAGTTTCAAACAAAAATTGAATAGTTCAATTTCCAGATGAAAACGATTAATTTTTAATCAATCCTAGAATAGTTACATTTTAAGATAAAAAAATAATTTTTAATCGAAAAAATAAATTTGTAATAAAGTTCTTAAATTCTCAACCAATTACATGAATTTTCGACCAAGAAAATTAATGATCTACAAAATTAATTATCTACAAAAAGTTGATTTTTACAGCCAAAAATATGAGTTTTCAATCAAAGAGTTAAACTTTCAACCGAATAGTTAAATTTTTAACCATAATTATAAAACCTTGGTGAAAATAACAGTATTTTTTTTACAAAGTAATTCAACTCTTAGTGAAATAATCGATTTTTAAGCCCAAAAAGATGTACAGTTCATATTTCAACCAAACAATTGCGTTTTTGACCAAAAATGATACATTTTCAACCAAAAAGATTAAATTTCTACCAAGCTAGGTCAATTTCCAACAAAATATATGAACTTTCAACAAAATTATTTAATTTTAAAGTCAAAAAGAGAATCATCTACAAAAAGCCGAATCTTTAACCCAAAAATATAATTTTTCAACCAAAATTTTAATTGTCGACCAAATAGTTTAACTTTCTATCAAATTGTTGACTTTTAACGCCCAAAGATGCAATTATAACAAAAAATTTAATTTGAAGGAAAATAGTTGAATTTTCAAGTATAATTATGAATCCTTAATAAGAAAAAATTAATTTTCTTACTAAGTGCTTCAACTGTAAGTGAAAGTTAAACCATTTGGTCGACAATTAAAATTTTGGTTGAAAAATCATATTTTTGGGGTAAAAATTCAGCTTTTTTGTAGATGATACTCTTTTTGACTTTAAAATTAAATAATTTTTCAACTATAATTATGAATCCCTAATAAGAAAAAATTAATTTTTTGCTAAGTAGTTCAACTTGAAGTGAATAATCGAATTTTCCACCCAAAAATTATGATTTTAATTTTTAACAATATAGTTGCATTTACAACAAAACGACTTTGCAACCAAAAAATATTTACAGTTGATAATTCAACCGAAAAATGTAATTTTTATTCAAAAAGTATAAATTTTCCATAAAGCAATTTAATTTTTACAAAGAAAGACGAATTGTTAACAAAATACGTGATTTTTAACTAAAAATGGTATAGATTAATTCTCAGTTTAAAAAATGTATTTTCAACGAAAGAGATGAACCTTCAAATAAAAGAAATAAATATTTTAACAAAGTAGTTGAATT
>NW_022874096.1:0-1612 GCF_010883055.1 Belonocnema kinseyi
GTGCCCAAAAATCAGAGACTGTATTTCTATTTAAAAAATCTAGAACAATTTATTTGCAGACAAAGTTGTATTTACGTGGAAGAGAGGGGTGGGTTTTTGACGATAAGTGTTGAAGCCCAAAAATCATATCGGGTATTTTCGAGGAGCACAAAAATCAGAGCCTGCATTTCTATTGAAAAATTCTTAAACAATTTATTTGCAGTCAAAGCTGCATTTACGTGGAATAGAGGGGTTGAATTTTGACGTTAAGGGTTGAAGCCCAGAAATCATATCGGGTATTTTCGTGGAGCCCAAAAATCAGAGACTGTATTTCTATTTAAAAAATCTAGAACAATTTATTTGCTGACAAAGTTGTATTTACGTGGAAGAGAGGGGTGGGTTTTTGACGTTAAGGGTTGAAGCCCAAAAACCATATCGGTTATTTTAGAGGAACCCAAAAATCAGAGACTGTATTTCTTTTGAAAAATACTTAAACAATTTATTTGCAGACAAAGCTGCATTTACGTGGAAGAGAAGGGTTGATTTTTGACGTTAAGGTTTGAAACCCAAAAATCATATCGGGTATTTTCGAGGTGCCCAAAAATAAGAGACTGTATATCTATTTAAAAAATCTAGAACAATTTATTTGCAGACAAAGTTGTGTTTACGTGGAAGAGAGGGGTGGGTTTTTGACGTTGAGGTTTGAAGCCCAAAAATCATATCGGTTATTTTAGAGGAACGCAGAAATCAGATACTGTATTTCTATTGAAAAATTCTTAATCAATTTATTTGCAGACAAAGTTGCATTTACGTGGAAGAGAGGGGTGGGTTTTTGACTTTAAGGGTTGAAGCCCAAAAACCATTTCGGTTATTTTCGAGGAGACAAAAAATCAGAGACTGTATTTCCATTGAAAAATTGTAAAAAAATTGATTTGCAGACAAAGTTGTATTTACGTGGATGTGAGGGGTGGATTTTTGACGTTAAGGGTTGAAGCCCAAAAATCATATCGGGTATTTTCGAGGAGCCCAAAAATCAGAGCCTGCATTTCTATTGAAAAATTCTAAAACAATTTATTTGCAGTCAAAGCTGCATTTACGTAGAATAGAGGGGTTGACTTTTGACGTTAAGGGTCTAAGCCCAAAAATCATATCGGGTATTTTCGTGGAGCCCAAAAATCAGAGACTGTATTTCTATTTAAAAAATCTAGAACAATTTATTTGCTGACAAATTTGTATTTACGTGGAAGAGAGGGGTGGGTTTTTGAGGTTAAGGGTTGAAGCCCAAAAATCATATCGGTTATTTTAGAGGAACCCAAAAATCAGAGACTGTATTTCTATTGAAAAATTCTTAAACAATTTATTTGCAGACAAAGTTGCATTTCCGTTGAAGAGAAGGGTTGATTTTTGACGTTAAGTGTTAAAGCCCAAAAATCATATCGGGTATTTTCGAGGTGCCCAAAAATCAGAGACTGTATTTCTATTTAAAAAATCTAGAACAATTTATTTGCAGACAAATTTGTATTTACGTGGGAGAGAGGGGTGGGTTTTTGACGTTAAGGGTTGAAGCCCAAAAACCATATCGGTTATTTTAGAGGAACCCAAAAATCAGAGACTGTATTTCTATTGAAAAATT
>NW_022874097.1:0-1818 GCF_010883055.1 Belonocnema kinseyi
ATTGAAATACACTGAGATATGGAATAAAGTTATTTTAGAGTCTAAATTGTCTTTGCGGGATAGGAGAATGATCTCAGCTAATAAAATTCTACAGGAATATATCGAAAGACTGAAGGCACCTTGAAATACTCTGAGATATGAAATAAAGTCATTTTAGGGTCTAAATTGTCTATAGGGAAAAGGGGAATGATTTCAGTTTATAAATTTCTACAGGAATATATTGGAAGACTGAAAGTACACTGAGATACTCTAAAATATTAAATAAACTCATTTTAGAGTCTAAATTATCTATAGGGGAAAGAGAAGTGATCTCAGCTACTTCAATTCTACGGGAATATATTGGGAGATTGAAAGCACATTGAAATACTCTGAGATATGAAATAAAGTTGTTTTAGAGTCTGAATTGTCTATAGGGGAAAGGGGAATGACCTCAGCTACTAAAATTCTACAGGAATATATGGGAAGACTGAAGGCATATTGAAATACACTGAGATATGAAATAAAGTAATTATAGAGTCTAAATTGTCTATGCGGGAAAGGGGAATGATCTCAGCTAATAAAATTCTACAGGAATATATTGGCAGACTGGAAGCACATTGAAATACTCTAAAATATGAAATAAAGTCATTTTAGAGTCTAAATTGTCTATAGGGGAAAGGAGAATGATCTTCGCTACTGGAATTCTAGAGGAATATATTGGGAGACTGAAAGAATATTGAAATACACTGAGATATGGAATAAAGTTATTTTAGAGTCTAAATTGTCTTTGCGGGATAGGAGAATGATCTCAGCTAATAAAATTCTACAGGAATATATTGAAAGACTGAAGGCACCTTGAAATACTCTGAGGTATGAAATAAAGTCATTTTAGAGTCTAAATTGTCTATAGGGGAAAGGGGAATGAACTCATCTACTACAATTCTACAGGAATATATTGGAAGACTGAAAGCACACTGAAATACTCTAAAATATGAAATAAAGTCATTTTAGATTCTACATTGTCTATAAGGGAAAGGGGAATGATCTCAGCTACTACAATTCTACAGGAATATATTGGGAGACTGAAAGCACATTGAAATACTCTGAGATATTAAATAAGGTCATCTTAGAGTCTAAATTGTCTATAGGGGAAAGGGAATGATCTCAGCTACCACAATTCTACAGGAATATATTGGAAGACTGAAAGCATATTGAAATACTCTAAAATATGGAATGAAGTCGTTTCAGAGTCTACATTGTCTATAGGGGAAAGTGGAATGATCTCAGCTACGACAATTCTACAGGAATATATTGGGAGACTGAAAGCACATTGAAATACTCTGAGATATCAAATAAGGTCATTTTAGAGTCTAAATTGTCTATGGGGGAAAGGGGAATGATCTCAGCTACTACAATTCTACAGGAATATATTGGAAGACTGAAAGCACATTGAAATACTCTGAAATATGGAATAAAGTCATTTTAGAGTCTACATGGTCTATAGGGGAAAGGGGAATGATCTCAGCTACTGCAATTCTACAGGAGTATAGTGGAAGACTGAAAGCACATTGAAATACTCTAAAATATGAAATAAAGTCATTTTGGATTCTACATTGTCTATAGATGAAAGGGGAGTGATCTCAGCTTCTACAATTCTACAGGAATATATTGGGAGACTGAAAGCATATTGAAATTCTCTGAGATATGAAATAAAGTCATTTTAGAGTCTAAATTGTATATACGGGAAAGGAGAATTATCTCAGCTACTACAATTCTACAGGAATATATTGGAAGACTGAAAGCACATTGAAATACTCTAAAATTTGAAATAAATTCATT
>NW_022874098.1:0-1032 GCF_010883055.1 Belonocnema kinseyi
GCGGACAATTGTCCAGGGGTGGTCCCGAAGAAATTAACCCCCAAGCGGAGGTGTGAAAACCGTGCCGAAAGCTGAATGGCACCTGGGTGAGGTGTCTAGAACCGTGACTCTGGGATACCGGGCGACCTCTCACAGTAAGCAGCCTTATCCTTGCATGCCACCCACCCAAACCAGAGGAGGTCGAAGTATTTTGGAGAGAAGTCTACGAAGTTCAGCATAGACTGGACGTAGACTCAAAAAATATAAATAGCTTGAAGGAGTTATGTGTTGCCCTCATAACGCCTGATAAAGAATGCCCACCCATCACTACCGAGGAGGTGAAAAGAGTATTAAGAGGGATGAAGAACTGTTCCGCACCGGGACCAGATTGTATCAAAACTTTCTGGAGGAAGAAGTTTTCTTCAACCCATCAGCATTTGGCCCGTATTTTCATCCCATATTTGAAGTCGGAAGAGCCGATTCCAGAGTGGTTGGTGGAAGGGCGCACAATACTCCTGCCGAAAATAGGCAACTTAGCTGACCCGAAGAACTACAGGCCAATAACTTGTCTGAGCACGCTTTATAAGATATTCACAGCTTTCCTAAATGATAGGACTGTTTGGACAATTGAACCTGTGTGGCAAGGAATGTATGAACAACGAGGCTCAAAGAAAGGCGTAGCCAGATGTCGGGAGAACCTGCTCATCGAGAGATGTGTCTGCAAAGATGCAGCATTCCACCGGCGTGACCTATCGATGGCCTGGATTGATTATCGGAAAGCTTTCGATTCTACATCCCATAGACTTATCGTCTGTCTTTTGGCAATGTTAAAGGTTCATCCGCAAATAGTTGGGTGCATAGAGAGATTGATGCCGCTTTGGAAAACCAGATTCACTATCTCATCTGGCAAAAATCGTGTGACAACTAACAAGGTCACGTTTCAGAGAGGCTTCTGTCAGGGCGACACCATGAGCCCACTCCTCTTTTGCCTTACATTATTGCCACTATCTCTAGCACTACGCCATTCCGACGGGTACTTGTGCGGCAAACCTG
>NW_022874099.1:0-1287 GCF_010883055.1 Belonocnema kinseyi
TGGAATAACGTTCCACAAAATAGTACCATTTTTAAACGAAAGAGATTAATTCTGATTGCGAAATTAATTAGTAAAAATTTTCAAATAAAAAATCGATTTTTTTAATTTAGTCGATGAAAGTTTCTTTCGAAATTGGAATAATGTTCAACCAAACAGTAGAATTTTTAAACTAAAGAGATTAATCCTGATTGCGAAATTTAATAGTAAAAATTTTCAAATTAAAAATCGAGTTTTTAATTTAACCGATGAAAGTTTCTGTCGAAAATGGAATAATTTTCAACAAAATAGTTGAATTTTTAAACGAAAGAGATTAATTTTGATTGCGAAATTTAATAGTAAAAATTTTCAAATTAGAAATCGAGTTTTTAATTTAACCGATGAAAGTGTCTGTCGAAAATGGAATAACGTTCCACAAAATAGTAGCATTTTTGTACGAAATAGATTAATTCTGATTGCGAAATTTAATAGTTGAAATTTTCAGATAAAAAATTGATTTTTTAATTTAACCGATGAAAGTTTCTGTCGAAATTGAAATAATTTTCAACAAAATAGTTGAATTTTTAAACGAAAGAGATTAATTCTAATTGCGAAATTTAATAGTCAAAATTTTCAAATTAAAAATCGAATTTTTAATTTAACCGATGAAAGTTTCTGTCGAAAGTGGAATAATTTTCAACAAAATAGTTGAATTTTTAAACGAAAGAGATTAATTTTGATTGCGAAATTTAATGGTAAAAATTTTCAAATTAAAAATCGAATTTTTAATTTAACCGATGAAAGTGTCTGTCAAAAATGAAATAATTTTCAACAAAATAGTTGAATTTTTAAACGAAAGAGATTAATTTTGATTGCGAAATTTAATAGTAAAAATTTTCAAATTAAAAATCGATTTCTTAATTTAACCGATGAAAGTTTCTGTCGAAAATGGAATAATTTTCAACAAAATAGTTGGATTTTTAATCGAAAGAGATTAATTCTGATTGCGGGATTTAATAGAAAATATTTTCAAATTAAAAATCGAGTTTTTAATTTAACCGACCAAAGTTTCTGTCGAGATTGGAATAATGTTCAACAAAAGAGTTGAATTTTTAAAGGAAAGAGATTAATTCTGATTGTGAAATTTAATAGTAAAAATTTTCAAATTAAAAATCGAGTATTTAATTTAACCGATGAAAGTTTCTTTTAAAATTGGAATAATTTTCAACAAAATAGTTGAATTTTTAAACGAATGAGATTAATTTAGATTGCGAAATTTAATAGTAAAAACTTTCGAATTAAAAATCGAAT
>NW_022874100.1:0-2414 GCF_010883055.1 Belonocnema kinseyi
TCAGGGTATACGGGCGAATAGGGGGCGCCATGTTTCTATCAACTGATATTTCTAATGCATTGTGACTCTCTATTTCTCTCTGGTTGTATGTTCTGACAACATTCGCCTATTCGTAATAGAAAATAAAAAATTTCTTGAACATTCCAAGGAAAATGTAAAATGATTTCTTATGTTAAAAAATATTTTCAAAGATTTCGACAATTTTCAAAACAGAATTTGGAATATTTTAAAGGAATTTTTTTAAGTTACCAAAACTTTTTTGAACATGACAAGCAAAATTTAATTCATTTAAAAAGATATTTTTTAATTGTTCTTGCAATACAAAGTAAATTCTATAAATGTAAAAAAAATTTCTTCGAATATTCCACATTCTTTTTTACAATTTTGGAAATCTTTGAAAATCTTTTTAAATATTCTCTTAAAAGAACGAGAAAAAAATGAAGAATCATTTTTTATTTTCCGAAGAATCTTAAGAAAATGTTTTTATCATTTTGAAGCCTTTCATAATTCTTAATCAGCTTCTAAATTTTTAATTTGAAATCTGCAAAAATATACCGAAACTTCGGCACTAATAGCCGAATTATGTAGATACACACACTTCCTTTAAATCACTTCTAATTTTTTCTACAAAAATGAAAATTAAAAAAAGTGAGGCATTCCTGAGTAGATAAAAAAATAGTTAAATATCTAAATGATTCGAAGAAATATCTATTTTCGAAGTAAGTCTCCCATTACTTTATTGTTTTATTTTTTTTTTCTGAAACGTTTTCTAGTTCCAAAAGGAAACTTCACCCTAAGTTTTCTGTAAAATATTAAATATAATATTTAAATTGTATAAACAATTTTTTCTTAACATCATTGTTTTAGTGGTACTTTAGAGAATTATCATGCTAAATTTCAAACATTTATAACTTTTTGTAGAAAAGTTGTTAGTATTTGAAACTCCGTAATTGATTATTCATGCGTCGTTGCTTAAATTTAAACAAGTTCACTATAATTTCACAGAAACTGTCTGACAACAGCTACAATATATTTGAGGAAAAATATTGTCTCTAACATGAATTTAATTTACTAAAAGTTACTATTTATTATCACACCGCAGAATTTCACCCAATAAAACTCAATTTTGCCAGGAAAGTATTAACTTTAAAGTCTATTAATTGCTATTGTGCAATAAATATTCGTCGGAGGGCAAATATGTTTAAAGGTTTTTTATTCGTCCTGTAATGAGCTAATAAAGTGCAGAAGAAAAATCGAAATACGTTTAATGGAAAATCATTAATCGGGAGTAATTCAAAAATTGATTAATTGCGAATATCTCGAGAACGCACAATCTGCCGAAGACGTACCACACCGATTCGGAATCAGGTGATCATTCTGCATACGAATCACTCAAAATATTTTGGCGACATATAAGATCCGACAGGACTGAGTATGGCGTCTGGACTAAATGTCCATCAGAGGCAGTGGAGCCTTGCCAAGGGGACACAGGAGCCAATGCCTCCCATAGAAATCGACCAGGGAGTGCCAAAATCTTGATTTGCCTACTCGTAAATAAAATGCTTAAACCAAAGATAATAATATCTTTGCTTAAACTCATCCGATCGTAGGATATAGAAACCTTTCAATTCTTTCTTGCTTTTTTTAATCTTTGAAATCTATCTGGAATCTATGTGGAATAATAGAAGCCTTTCCGAATTTTTGTAAATTTTTCATAAAATCTTTGAGATATTATTGCAACCTTTGTAAATTCTTCGTGAAATTTTCGCGAAATAACTTTTTTAAATCTATTCAAAATGTTTTAAATTTTTGAGAATTTTTAAAACTTTCTGAAATAATAGAATTCTTTGTTAAATAATGGAAATATCTGTGAGATCTTCTAAACATATACTAAATCTTTCCGATATGTTTGAAATTTTTGTAAAATCATTAGGACGTCATTGGAATTATTTGTTCTATCTTTGAAATCTATTTTAAATCTTCGCGAAATATTTGTAAGCTTTGTGAAATCTTTAAAGTCATTGGGAAATCATTGAAAATTTTGTGAAATCTTTCTAAATTCTTAGTGAATTCTCTCAAAAGCTTTGCAAAATCATTAGGCAATTATTGAAATCTTTGGTTCAATCTTTGAATTCTATCTAAAATCTTTCTGAAATATTTGAACTCTTTGGGAAATCATTTAATTCTTTGCGAAATACTGGTAAATTCCCTAAAAATCATTGTGAAATATTTGAAAGGTATCTGAAAACTTTCAAATCTATCTGAAATCTCGGCGAAATCTTTGAAATTTTTGAAAACTTTAGGAAATCATCGACATTTTTTTGAATTGTTTAAAAGTCTTCGCAAATTATTTGAAATACTTTTGAAATATTCGGTGATATTTGTTAAATTAATAAAACCTTCATGAAATTTTT
>NW_022874101.1:0-1137 GCF_010883055.1 Belonocnema kinseyi
AAAATCGAAAATCAAAAAATTTTCAGATTATGTTCCTGTTCTCAACTCTGGATCCTGAGAAATTTTAAAAACACATCATATCATGGATCAGCAAATGTCATCATTTAGTAACTAACCCTGGGCCTTCCTTCAATCGCAGAAAGTCTATTAGATTGCAACTTTTTTCCGAAAATATTACAAATGAATGGCTAGCTTATGAGCGGCGTGCAAATAAATGGACGATTGTTTGTGCTAAAATTAAGAGAGCGTAAAGGTGACAAGACAAAATATATTTCATAGCGTTATGGAAATATACAATAAAAATTCGTAGAAACTTGACAGATACGTTGAAAAAGATATTCTGCTATATAGTCAAAAAAAAAAAATTCCTCGGTCGCTAGGACTCGAACATTCGTTCCTTAGTGGAATCTGATTTCTAGTCAGACGCCACAGGAGATCTGATTTTTAGTCAGACGCCTCATCCACGCGGCTACAGCTACGGATATTATTTCGGATGTGATTTTAGCACACAATCTTCTCCCGCAATACAACTTAAGAAAAAATTTCTCATACCGCTGTGCACAAAATCGAAAATCCAAAAATTTTCAGATTATGTTCCTGTTCTCAATTCTGGATCCTGAGAAATTTTTAAAACTCATAATATTATGGATCAGCAAATGTCATCTTTTAGTAATTAACCCTGGTTCTTCCTTCAATTGCAGAGATACTATTAATTTGCAACTTTTTTCCGAAAATATTACAAATAAATGGCTAGCTTATGAGCGGCGTGCAAATAAATGGACGATTGTTTGTGCTAAAATTAAGAGAGCGTAAAGGTGACGAGATAAAATATGTTTCATAGCGTTATGGAAATATACAATCTAAATTCATAGAAACTTGACAGATACGTTGAAAAAGATATTCCGCTACATAGTCAAAAAAAAAAAAATTCCTCGGTCGCTAGGACTCGAACATTCGCTCCTTAGTGGAATCATCTGATTTCTAGTCAGACACCACAGGAGATCTGATTTTTAGTCAGACGCCTTAGCCACTCTTCTACAGTTGCGGATATTATTTCGGATGTGATTTTAGCACACAATCTTCTCCCGCAATACAACTTAAGAAAAAATTTCTCATACCGCTGCGCACAAAATCGAA
>NW_022874102.1:0-1645 GCF_010883055.1 Belonocnema kinseyi
CCGTACAAACTGAAAAGATACAGAAGTCACATTGCCGCTCAGGGTTATTTTTCTCAAACTTGGCAATGAAAAAGTTGACCTAAGGGGCAAAGTCACTCAGGTGTCGTTTTAGATTGTACGGCAACACTCACCTAGATAAATATCGTTCCGCCGCTCCTTACTTTATTCTATTATGTTAATCAATAATTGGGGGGATGCACATCGATTAAACGTGTTTTTGATTTTCGATATAGGAAGTAAAGTTGAATAAATTTTCTGTCCAAGTGCACAAATTTCACATTTTGGACAGTCATTGTTTATGAAAAATACATCGTCAAAGTCTGTGGATGTCTCACGAAGGCTTTTTAAAAAGTTCTACACCTAATATTTACCTGCCAAATATTTTTTTCAGGTTTTGAAACCTGTGATAGTTGCATGGAGACATATCTTTAGAATATTTTTATTGAATAAAATATCGCGCTGTGATTTTGAAAAATTAAATAAAATCCAATGTCAGTCAACCAGTGTCTAAGCCATTGAAGTTTGTACTTTAAAAATAAAAGCTGATTTTGCAGTTCTTGCTGCTTAACTTATAGCCATTATCTAATCGGGCAGAATCCCCATTTGTCTATAATAAGGATTTTATGAAAAATCACCAGGAAAAAAAATAAGAAATGCAAAAATAGAAAATTCTACTTTGTCTTCCACTTCTTTGATGAAAAAAAATTGCGTAAAATAATCTTTTTTACTTTCTTTGTCAGAGTGACTTCAGATTTTCCGCCATCACGTGTAAGTGTGATGCATGTAAATGACTCAATAGAATCCAAATTTTAAAAGTTTGTGCCTTTGTAACTGTTAATTAAACATACGCGGATTTTTATAATGAATGCTTGCTTACAATGTTTTGCCATTTATAAGGATATTAGTCAAAAGGGCAAATTTGAATTTGGTTTAAAAGTTCCGTAATATTGAACACCTTATCTATTTTAAATTGATTAAAAATTATTTGTTCACATAAATACATATAAGGTTGTTATTTACCAATCATTATTGTACTTACATTTTTATAGCAAAAATTGGTACATTTAACCTCTTCATCAAGCCTCGAACTGTTGACCCATTTTGGTATTTTACAATGAAGATTAAAAACAGATATTACACTTACGACGAATTTTGTTTAAAATTATCCTGTGATAATTCATCATTTAGAAAATTCCAAAGAAGTTGCTTTGTGTATGAATAATAAAAATAAAAATACCAGGTCACGCAATTAAGAAATGGAGTTTTCTTAAAGCATAAACGGTTTTTTTTATAATTGATCAAAGCAATAAATAATGACAGTCACCTTTTTTTTACAAATAATAAGACGTATAATCTTTATCTTGTTATAAAAAAGGTAATAACTAACTTTGCTTTTTATTCAAAGTTTTCTCCTAATCACACTAACTTTGTTATCACACTCACCACTTTCTATCTTATATTTCCTTCCATTTACCAACACATCAACACGATATTTTATTTTACTATAAAAATAAGTAAACTATTCACTTACGAGAAAAAAATCTTTAAGGCAAGTACCAAGTCAACTACTTTTGAGTGTTCTTTACGGAAATATTCAAAAAATTTCTTCAACTTACAATTTTTTTTGCCTTATCAAAAGGTCCGG
>NW_022874103.1:0-1281 GCF_010883055.1 Belonocnema kinseyi
TTCATTGTTAATATATTTTACTGAAATATTTCAATTGTTTCATCAAATTTCGGAAAATCCTAGAAATCTAAGAAAATTGTCTTAAAATATTACAGATTCTATGTTGAAAATTTTGTAAATTGTTGAAAGTACTTTTTTCAAATTAATTAAAAAAAAATTAAGTTTTAGTTCATGATGAACGTAAAAATGTTTAGACTCAGAAAATAAACTGTATCGCAGTACTAATTTATCATCGTTAACACGTATAGAATGGAATGTACTAAGATGGTCCAATTAAACAAGTTGATATAAAATGCAGATAGTCTGTAAAATTTTTAAATGTTAAGTTTCATAAATTGTTGAGTTAAAAGATTGACATTCAATTTCAAGAATGGAAAAATAACATTTTCATTTTCAATGTTCGAAATTAAACATATTAATTTTTTTGTTTGTTAAAAATACATTTCTGGGGTTCAAGACTCATCATTGTAGTAAAAATATTCATTTATTTCGTTGAAAATTCATTTCTATTTAGTTATATGTAACTTTATTGAAGGAGCGCAGAAGGAGTTTTTCAACGACTGTAAACTTTGGAACACGAGCTAAACTCGAGTTTTGCAACCACATGAGTTGGAATGTTGCCCTATCGCTATTTCGTTTACTTCTGAAATATACTGAATTTTCAACTAAAAGAATTTAGTTATCAAGCAACCGAATAGATTAATTTTTGACCCAAATACATTAATATTTAAACAAAATACATGAATTTTCACAAGAATATTGACAATTAAGGAATTTGTAAGCAAATAGACAAATGTTCAAACAAACGTAATTTTCATTGAAAAGTGGAAAAATGTTTAGTTAATTATAAATTTTGAAAAAATTGCGTAGGTTTAAAATATATTTACAAGTTTTCAAAACAGTCCAAAATAATGTAAAACATGAAGACTTGAAAGCGCTAAAAAACAAAACTTAAATTTTTGAACAATCGGAAAACAACGTTTAGAAGCTTTCTAAAATTTCGAAAAGGTTTCACAAGAATAAATGAATTGTATCAAAATTCTCAGGAAAACTAAAACTGATTTTTTTTAAATCATATTGAAAAATAATTTGCCAATGTTTGAAACTAGAATCTCGAAGATTTTTAAGCAATGTAGTTATATACTTGTTTCGTTAATCGTTCATTTCGCATTCTCTCATCATGTCCGAACCATCTTAACCACAAAATATTGCATCAATAAAGTACAGTAAATGTGAGTCAAATATACTGAAATTTTTCAACTCAAGCAACCTACACCTTTC
>NW_022874104.1:0-1307 GCF_010883055.1 Belonocnema kinseyi
GCAAAGCAAAGCAAAGCAAAGCAAAGCAAAGCAAAGCAAAGCAAAGCAAAGCAAAGCAAAGCAAAGCAAAGCAAAGCAAAGCAAAGCAAAGCAAAGCAAAGCTAAGCAAAGCAAAGCAAACCAAACCAAACCAAACCAAAGCAAACCAAACCAAACAAATAAAATCAAATCAAATCAAATGAAATGAAATAAAATCAGATGAAATCAAATGAAATGAAATAAAATCAGATGAAATCAAATGAAATCAAATCAAATCAGATGAAATCAAATGACATCAAACCAAACCAAACCAAATCAAATCAAATCAAATGAAATGAAATCAAATCAAATGAAATCAAATGAAATGAAATCAAATCAAATGAAATCAAATCAAATGAAATCAAATCAAATGAAATCAAATGAAATAAAATGAAATCAAATCAAATGAAATCAAATGAAATGAAATGAAATCAAATCAAATCAAATGAAATCAAATGAAATGAAATCAAATGAAATCAAATCAAATGAAATGAAATCAAATGAAATGAAATGAAATCAAATCAAATGAAATCAAATCAAATGAAATGAAATCAAATCAAATGAAATCAAATCAAATGAAATCAAATGAAATGAAATGAAATGAAATGAAATGAAATTAAATTAAATTAAATTGAATTGAATTGAATTGAATTAAATTAAATTAAATTAAATTAAATTAAATTAAATTAAATTAAATTAAATTAAATTAAATTAAATTAAATTAAATTAAATTAAATTAAATTAAATTAAATTAAATTAAAGTAAATTAAATTAAATTAAATTAAATTAAATTAAATTAAATGAATTGAATTGAATTGAAATGAAATGAAATGAAATGAAATGAAATGAATCTAAATGAAATGAAATGAAATGAAATTAAATGAAATTAAATGCAATGAAATGAAATTAAATGAAATAAAATGAAATGAAATGAAATAAAATGAAATAAAATGAAATAAAATGAAATAAAATGAAATAAAATGAAATAAAATGAAATAAAATGAAATAAAATGAAATGAAATGAAATAAAATGAAATAAAATGAAATAAAATGAAATAAAATGAAATAAAATGAAATAAAATGAAATAAAATGAAATAAAATGAAATGAAATAAAATGAAATGAAATGAAATGAAATAAAATGAAATGAAATGAAATGAAATAAAATGAAATGAAATGAAATAAAATGAAATAAAATGTAATAAAATGAAATAAAATGAAATAAAATGAAATAAAATGAAATAAAATGAAATGAAATGAAATGAAATGAAATAAAATAATATAAAATAA
>NW_022874105.1:0-1606 GCF_010883055.1 Belonocnema kinseyi
AAACTGTAGTTTCGAATATAATTTAATTTCGAAAGAAGCCCGACAAATAGAAAAGTATATCAATGAACATTAAATAAACAAAAGTGCAAATTTTGCATTATTGTTCGAGTGATTTGGTAGAAAAAAAACACTTTTTTACCGAAATCTACGGAAAGAAAAATTGATTAATAATCACTTTCATTTTATTGATATTAAAACTGTGGTTTCGAATATAATTTAATTTCGAAAGAAGCCCGACAAATAGAAAAGTATGTCAATCAACATTAAATAAACAAAAGTGCAAATTTTGCATTATTTTTTGAGTGTTTTGGTAGAAAAAAAACACTTTTTTACCGAAATCTACGGAAAGATAAATTGATTAATAATCACTTTTCTTTTATGGATAATCAAACTGTAGTTTCGAATATAATTTAAATTCGAGAGAAGCCCGCCAAATCTAAAAATATGTCAATCAACATTAAATAAACAAAAGTGCAAATTTTGCATTATTTTTTGAGTGTTTTGGTAGAAGGAAACACTTTTTTACCGAAATCTACGTAAAGATAAGTTGATTAATAATCACTTTTATTTTATTGATATTAAAACTGTAGTTTCGAATATAATTTAATTTCGAGAGAAGCCCGCCAAATAGAAAAGTATATCAATCAACATTAAATAAACTAAAGTGCAAATTTTGCATTATTTTTCGAGTGTTTTTGGTAGAAGGAATCACTTTTTTACCGAAATCTACGGAAAGATAAGTGGATTAATAATCACTTTTATTTTATTGATATTAAAACTGTAGTTTCGAATATAATTTAATTTCGAGATAAGGCCGCCAAATAGAAAACTATATCAATCAACATTAAATAAACAAAAGTGCAAATTTTACAGTATTTTTCGAGTGTTTTGATAGAAAAAAAAACACTTTTTTACCGAAATCTACGGAAAGATAAATTGATTAATAATCACTTTTAATTTATTGATATTAAAACTGTAGTTTCGAATATAATTTAATTTCGAGAGAAGCCCGCCAAATAGAAAAGTATATCAATCAACATTAAATAAACTAAAGTGCAAATTTTGCAGTATTTTTCGATTGTTTTGGTAGCAAAAAACACTTTTTTGCCGAAATCTACGGAAAGATAAATTGACTAATAATCACTTTTATTTTATTGATATTAAAACTGTTGTATCGAATATAACTTAATTTCGAGAGAAGCCCGCCAAACAGAAAAGTATATCAATCAACATTAAATAAACAAAAGTGCAAATTTTGCATTATTTTTCGAGTGTTTTGGTAGAAAAAAAAACACTTTTTTACCGAAATCTGCGGAAAGATAAGTTGATTAATAATCACTTTTATTTTATTGATATTAAAACTGTAGTTTCGAATATAATTTAATTTCGAGAGAAGCCCGCCAAATAGAAAAGTATATCAATCAACATTAAATAAACTAAAGTGCAAATTTTGCATTATTTTTCGATTGTTTTTGGTAGAAGGAATCACTTTTTTACCGAAATGTACGGAAAGATAAGTTGATTAATAATCACTTTTATTTTATTGATATTAAAACTGTAGTTTCGAATATAATTTAATTTCGAGAGAAGCCTGCCAAATAGAAAA